>NC_056666.1:49581005-49668505 GCF_018350195.1 Panthera tigris | reverse complement strand
TGATGGGAGTAGGATATCCGAATGCAGTCGGTTCATTCAACACATATTTAATGAGTGTGAAATATGTGCCAGAAGATTAATGATGATAAAGTGTATAAGTCTCTGGTACTGCAGGATAGAACTCAAGCATATAAAAGAGTTGAGTGGCAAAGAGCCAGATGGAGGAGTAAGGGGCCAAAGCCAAACCTTAAGGGACTTCAATGCCAGCTGAGGTATTTATACCAACAGTAATGAGGCACCATGAAATACTTTCAAAATGGCAAATTTTTAAAAGATCAATCTAGTCAAAGTGTGAAGAGAGGACTGAAGAGAAACAAGACTGGACACAAAGACCAGCTGGATGAATATCATTTAGGGTAATTTCAGGAGAAATTAGAGGGTTATTTGGATCCATCACTAAACCACAGAGTCTGGCATCCCACCTAATATAGGATCGTAATGGCTTTCCACTCTATATTTTCAATCTGTTCAGCATAGCCTCCCCATGGTTACCTCTATTCACTTCATCCTAGAATTCTCTTCAGCTGTCTCCAAGATGGTACATAAAATCCATGTCTTTCTAAGTATTTGTCTATTGCTGAAAACTGAATAGATATGCAAGTACCAAGTGTCTACTGAAGTCCAGGGGTAGAGAGTCACAAAATACCAAGAGCTCACAACAGGGATAAGAGTATCTTACCATAAAGTGACATGTTGTCAGGACAATATCATTTATATCACAATTTTTGAAACTGCTAACTTCTTGTGCTTTGCCTAGTTTTTTGAAAAAACTAACTCCTGTGAGGTAAGCCTGATGAGTCAGATTACCTGTCTCATATTGTGTTGGTTTAGCTACATGAAGATACCAAAATCTATCAAGTACCTTCATGTCAGACTGTTCTTTTTTTTATTTTAAATTACTCTAAGATCCCCCAAAGCCACAACTATTCCTAAGAGAACCCTCATCTGGTAACAAATTACTGTGATTAAGGCAAGTGATAATGGTGACCTGCAGTAATGCAGTGAAAATGGGGAAGAAAATGATTTAAGGGGTAACAAAATAGGATGGCTACTTAGAGATGTATTAGATAAAGAAATAAGGAAGAGGCAGTGGCTCATTCATATGTCTGTTTATTCATTGTACAAATACTTACTAAGGACTGAAATAGGGGTGCTCAATTACTGAACCAGAAGTTGTGCTGATGCTTGGCATACAGTGGGTAGCTCAGTTGGTTAAGCATCCGATTTGGTTCAGGTCATGATCTTTGGCTCTGGCCATGATCTCAGAGTTCATGAGTTCAGTCCCACATGGGGCTCTGGGCTGAAGCTTAGAGGCTGTTTCACATTCTCTGTCTCCCTGTCTCTCTGCCCCGCCCCGTCTCACACTGTATCTCTCTGTCTCAAAATAAATGAATAAACTTAAAAAAAAATCTGGGAAAAGATATTTGCAAATGAAATATCAGACAAAGGGCTAGTATCCAAAATCTATAAAGAACTCACCAAACTCCACACCCGAAAAACAAATAATCCAGTGAAGAAATGGGCAGAAAACATAAATAGACACTTCTCTAAAGAAGACATCCGGATGGCCAACAGGCACATGAAAAGATGCTCAACGTCGCTCCTTATCAGGGAAATACAAATCAAAACCACGCTCAGATACCACCTCATGCCAGTCAGAGTGGCTAAAATGAACAAATCAGGAGACTATAGATGCTGGAGAGGATGTGGAGAAACAGGAACCCTCTTGCACTGTTGGTGGGAATACAAATTGGTGCAGCCACTCTGGAAAACAGTGTGGAGGTTCCTCAAAAAATTAAAAATAGACCCACCCTATGACCCAGCAATAGCATTGCTAGGAATTTACCCAAGGGATACAGGAGTACTGATGCATAGGGGCACTTGTACCCCAATGTTCATAGCAGCACTCTCAACAATAGCCAAATTACGGAAAGAGCCTAAATATCCATCAACTGATGCATGGATAAAGAAGATATGGTATATATATATACCATATATATATATAATGGAATATTACTTGGCAATATATATATATATATATATATATATATATATATATATATATATAATGGAATATTACTTGGCAATGAGAAAGAATGAAATCTGGCCATTTACAGCAACATGCATAGAACTGGAGAGTGTTATGCTAAGTGAAATAAGTCATACAGAGAAAGACAGATACCATATGTTTTCATTCTTATGTGGATCCTGAGAAACTTAACAGAAGACCATGGGGGAGGGGAAGGGGAAAAAAAAAAGTTAGAGAGGGAGAGAGCCAAACCATAAGAGATTCTTAAAAACTGAGAATAAACTGAGGGTTGATGGGGGTGGGAGGGAGGGGAAAGTGGGTGATGGGCATTGAGGAGGGCACCTTTTGGGATGAGCACTGGGTGTTGTATGGAAACCAATTTGACAATAAATTTCGTGTTAAATAAATAAATAATGATATGATTATTAAAAAAAGAATATCTAATGTTGCTGAAGGGGAAAAAATGATGCACAGTTAACAAAGTTAATGTTTTGTGCAATTAGATAAATAGTGATATCATTTGCTAAGAGGTGGAACAAAAGAGGTGGAGCAGATTTGGGACATGTTGAGTTGGTTCCACAGTGCAACTCATGAACACTTTATCCCCAAGCCTGTTATTGGGAATGTCCCTAACAGTTTGCATTAAGCTCTGTATTTATTTGGCGTAACTAAAAAGTGAACTGCTAGATGTCATTTGTTTGCCTTTAGAAGTTCAGAAGAAACATACAGGAATAAGCCTGTCAGATGGAAAAGCCCGAATAAGAAGGAATCAGAAAGTTTTAGTTGGTTGACAGGGAAGGAGAAGTTAGAAAAGTGAGCAAAAGAAACAAGAAAAAAAATTAACATTTTTTGAGTATTTACTAGGTAAGAGACACTGCTAAGTGCTTTCTATTTTTAATTAAGTCATCGAGGGGGAAATACAATAAAATTTTTACAAAATAGATAATAACTAGAACTCAGTGAAATTGTTCAGTTGGTTAATGACACAAAGGTGGTAAGTGAGGAAACAGGCATTTGCATCAAGGTCTATCTGACTCCAAATCCTGGGCTCATATTGTTATATGTTGCTGCCCAGTGTTACTAATAGTGACAATGACAGAACTCAGCCATGTGGGTAGAGAATTTGGAAGATTCCTGGGGACAGTATATGGATACAGTTGGGACAGACTTACATGCTGCTGACTGCCTTCATCCCCAGCCTCCCCCTTTGGCACCTTCCCTGGGTATTATGCTCACCACTCCCACCCTTACCACCTACTTTTCATCATTCTCTCCTCTAGTGTCACACACCTACCTGCTCTGTGCCCCATCTCTTCAGACCCTCTGAGTAGTCTTATGCTAGAATCAGGACTCATTAGCAAACTAGATGGATGATGGTAGCTAAATTATCTCAATATTGTGAGCTTTCATTATCTCAGGTAATTATTCCTACCTCGTGCCATTTGAAAATTTATCCATAAAATTATCCAATATTCTTATTGCCATACAGAAAATATGCAATACATGTTTCAGTGTGAAAATGTCAGAGAACATATGGCTAAATTTAATGATTTGGTCCATGTTAATATACGAGGAAAAGACTAATCAGGTCTCTCCATCTTAGGTAAAATTCATGTTTTTCATGTCACATATCTCTAACTCAATAGAAAGCAGCCATTTAAGGGGAAAGGTCATAATTGATAATTTATGTGTGTTCTCATAATAGCTAATAATTCACTGTGAAAACAGTGTATTTTGATTTATATTGAAAAACAACTTCTGGGGAGTTCTTCTGGTCCAAAGTTATTGTATATATTCTGACCAGATGTGAAAGGAGGACTAAATTTGGTAAACTCTGAGAAAATATAATTGGTGGAGACCAAGCAGCTCCTCTCAGGCTCATAAAGTAGCAATAAGAAGACATCTTAACAATGCCCTAGACTTTGGAGGAGTCTTGTGAAGGTAGTCACAGATGCTGAAACACAGTCTTAATTGCATCGAGTGTCTCTGGGCATTGATTTGGCAACATGGGCTTCTCTTTTGGCTTCGGAGGGGAAGGGTGTCATTTAGATGGCTTTCCTTTTAGAATCTGTAAAAAAAAAAAACATTCTGATGGAGGTTATACAAAATGCCTCAAATCATCTGCAGAATTACAATAACCTTTGTTAGAATGAGGCACTGTATTTGGTTTTGAGTTATCCAATAAGCTTGAAGAATCTTTTTTTTCTTCCTTTCTAACTTAATAAATGGCCTTCAAAAGGCAGTTTGGCAAATTACCATGATGCTAGGCCATTTTAGAAAGATTAGGCAGGAGCACTCACAGCTGTGTATTTACCAAATCAAAAAATAATGCAAGTTGTCCTACATGTACAGTGACTAAATTTACTGAAAAACCATCCTTAGACAAATGCTAAATTGCTCTCTGGATGTTTGAAGACTGTAAATAGCCTACCTGGAGTTTATATAAGTGACTTGGACTGGGAATGGACAAACGCTTCCCATCATTTCAATAAAGTGCAATTAGAATCTCAAGGAAAAGAAAGTTAAATATCTGTTTAAGATGACCATATAATCAATATGTAGAAAATCAGTTATAACTGTTCCTTAGCACTTTGAAACTGATTTAATTTTTAAAATTTGGAATGGCACACTTTTTAAATGTCAAATCACTGGTAAAGAGAGGTTTTCAACTGTAACTGCAGGAAATCATCTGTGTGCTATGCAAAATGAAAAGCAAATTGTGTAATTGTGTCCATGAGTTGTTTGAGAGGATGGCAATGTGAGATTGAAGAAGACAGAAATCTGGGTACTGTCTCCTACTGTACGTAAGTGTTCCCCTTGCCAAACAGAGATTTATCACTACACAGAGAGAACCTCTTTCAGAAAAATAAGAAAATAAAAAATAAGCCGCCATTTGAATTTATCTGGAAACTACATTTGCTACATAGAAAATGTTTAGTCTCATTTATATATTTATTCATCACTCTTCACATGTAGTTTTGATTCTAATCTGACCATAAACTTTACAAACCGAACTTCTGTGCTGATTAAAAGTAACGACAGTGTGTTTATTAAAGTCAGCAAATCCGTGATTCAAAAAGACACCTTACTAAAGGGTCAGGATTTTATATTAAGAAAGAATGTCTGAAAGCATGGAAGAAATGCTACTCTTTGGGTAAAGATATTCTATTGCTGTGAAAATCAGACATTAATAATTCATTTTTCATAGAATCTGTACTTCTGGCTCTTGGAAAGGCATAATAGTTTGAAAGGCCTACCAGGGTGAGAAGGAGCATATTGTGCCTATCTGAGGCACACTTTAAAGTTAACTGACCCCTCTGTATTACGGTGCAGAAAGCAACCCTTGAAACATGGAACAAAATTTCTTCCTATTTAAAATCATTCTGAATTAATGTTGTCTATAACCTCCAACTTTGGAAGAGCCCGTATGGAATGAATAAAATAAATCAGACAGAAGGGTTTAAAGAGTATACTTCAGGAACTGTGTAAAAGAAAAAGGAAAGACTTTAAGAGTGTTCCATCAGTTGGTTCCAATTATTAAACCTTCAAAGATATAAATTAATTATCATGATAGGCGTGAGGGCCCAGAGATGAATTAGACCGAGTCTCTGGCCTGGAAAAGCTCACCATCTGGTAGAGGGGACAATCACTAAGACTTCATTATGGCTAGTAGTCTAAGGATGGAGATAGGTTCAGGGTATTATTTGAACAAAAAAGGCAGGAAGTTATTCCGACTTCCAAGGCCAGGAAAAGATGGCGTCTGAGCAGAGTCTAAGGGCAATGACTAGGAATTCATCAGGAAATGTTGGTGTGTTCTGGGAAAAGATTGGCATTGAAAAAGATGGTCCATGACTATGTAAGCAAAGCCACTGAAAGAGAAAGCAGCGATGTACTGAGGAAACGAAAGGTGCTGGGACAGCATAAAATATCAAGTAGGAGATGAATGGAGTCATCCATTCTTAATGGAGTTATCCATTCATCTTCTTAAAGAAGATGTTAAGAAAGAAACAGATGTTGGAAAATCTTATACACCATGCTAAGGAGCTCAGATTCTATTCTTTAAGAATGGGAATCCCCTGCATATGAGCAGGTGAGTGATACGCTTCCAGCAAAGAAGTAGCAAAAAATAAGATACCATGTTTGGCAAGATATATTATTAGTATATCAAAATACAGTTCATATTTCAGTAAGCCTCAGCTTACCGACCAATATTTATGGATAACATTTAAGTTACCGACCAATATTTATGGAATAAATGTTGCCTAACACTTATTCTGTGCATGTAAATCTGTGGGGCAAAACAAATAAAACCATTAAGTAAACATTTAAGACAATATATAATTTGTACATAATTTTTAAAAATTCTATTAAGATAGTAAATGTGAATTCCAAAAAAAGGCATGTCCCAAAAAAGGAGTTTAGACTTCAGAGCAATTGGAAAAATCTAGCCTGGAAATTAAATTGAACTTAAATTGTACAAACCTATAAATCTCTCTATTTTGTTTCTCCATTTCTGTTAGCATGATGTGATGCCCACCAAATATTGTCTTTGCCCCCCTATGTTTGTCAGCCCCCTTGCCATTAGGGAAGGCCATGTGACTAGTGCTGCCAAGGAGGACAAGGCAGTAGTGATGCAGGCCACTTTCTGGCTCAAGCAATGGAAAGTTTGGGCGGGGGGGTGGATTTCTAAGTTCTTTTTTGTCCTGCCGTGGAGTCTGACAATGTGTCAGGAGGGTGAGCCTCCATCACTCTGGGTTTGTGAGTGCCTGCATGGAGCAGAGCCCTTCACCCTGATACCACCAAAGAAACGTGTGTGTCCCATAAGTCAGAATAAATCTAGACTGCCCAGATGGTTACTCCGTTCTTTCTTATGCTTTCCCCTACTGCTGTATGTCTTGCATAAAACCTCCAGAAGGATCTAATGCTGTCCTTTTTTTCTGCATAACAATCTTTTCTTTGTGGGTGCCACTACTTTCAGAAAATAGAAGACATAATAAAAACAACAACCACCAAAGGGCAAAGACAGAAATGCCACAACTGAACAAAACTTTAGGAAAATATTCAAGAAAACAGATCAGGATTCTAACTGTAGTTCTATCTGGGAAGGACTTGGGTGATTGTTTCATCTTACTTTAATTGGTTTTCCAATTTTTCTAAAATAAGCCTGCATTATTTTTATAATAAAAATAAGCCCTTTTAAAATTAAATTTAAAAAAATGATTTGGAGCATTGCCAGAAATTGGTTCCCATGAACGCCAAACATAAATGAAGTAGGAAAAAAAAAAAAGCAGATGAGAGTCACCTGACATTTTTAGACTCTAAACATATGTGTGCATTCTTATTTTCAAGGCTATCCCAATACATACAATTCTTTTCTCCTCTATTCTTTAAAAATATGATCCAATACAATGTTATAATATCAAGTTATAATTATTTTATCGTTTAAATTAAAATATTTAACCTGTTTCTTAGAACTAAGGTTTACTTAGATACTGTGCTGCCTAAATTGTGTTTGAATACACTGAGAAGTAAAACATTACTCTTATTCATTTATTTGCTTCATTTTGCCCTTCTTCAGTAAATTTTCCATATATGGCACTCAAAAACATTCCGGTAAAACCTTATATTTAATTAGAAAGCTTTGATATTTAAATTATCTGCTGCTTTTTTAGAAGCTAATATTCAAGGAAAAACATCTATTACATCTATTTTTACCTACAGATTTAGCATTTGAACATATTTGTTGAATTTTTAAGTGGTTTTGTTTTACTAAGTTTTGCAGATATGATGAAAATATTGTGGAAAAATTAAATTAGTATACAAGGTTATGATGGAAAGTTGATTGCTTACCTGTTAAGATATTCTAATTAAACCTTTTGCAATTTAATTCCCCATAACTTAAATTTAAAGATTTCAGTTTGAATTAATAGCTTACTAAAACAGAAAACAATATGTGTAGAGAAAAATTTTTAGCATATTTAAGATCTCAAGGATCTGGAGTTGATTAAAGTAACAGTATCTTGGCTGAAAATGCGAAAGATATTTATAGCCAACATAATGTGCATAATATTTTAAATATAACTTTGATATACATCCTTTCTATTCTTTAATTTCATAAGTTACCTAGAACTTCAGGTGTTTAAGACCTTGATTCTCAAAACTGGCTGGGGCGGGAACCAGTCTGTAATTTAAAAATAAAGCAACACCTTGCCCAGAGCTCTGATTTTTTTCCACAATATTTCATAATTTTTCCCCAATAACATTAAAGCAGGACATGTGATGCTTGTGTTTACTAAAATAGAGCATGTGTTTCAAATGACATTGTGAAATCCTGCTTTACATTCTTAAATAAAATTCTACCTTATAATAAGTCAGTGAGATTGAGTAACATCCTAGACCACAGTATGTCTACTAGAAATGAGAGTCTGAGAAGTAGAAGTACATTTATAAGGTCATGCAAAATCTAGACCAGAGCCACCCTGAGTGAAATTATCTAAATGTTTCAGAAACAGAGATCATATACAAGGGCTGTCACCATTGCCTGGTTATTGTTGATTATCTCATTTATGTTTTATCATTGTTACCAAAAGAACCAAAATGTATGTTAAAAGTGTATGTTAAAAAGTGTTTGTTTCAAAGCCTCTCTATTTCTCTATTTTAAATGATTTCACAGAGGAAAATGCATGGCCCACAGCATTTCTAGTGAAAGCCCTCGATTGTACCATCACTCAACATTTTAGCAGATACCTGTCGTGGACTAGACACACTAAGTAGGAGAGGGGCAAAGGAGGAAGGATGCTGCCACAGAAACAGTCTTAAGCCTCTACATTATCTTTTCCATCCATCTACTCCCACTCCTTTACAGATTATGAGCTCAGGAGTCCTCCTTTCTCCATTTATTATCTCTGTGGCTTTCGTTAAATCACTCGACCTCTCTGAACCTTGTAAAATTGTAGTAACAGTATCTATGTCATATTCCTATGTGTGAATTAAAATGAGATTATACAATTAAATTGCTTAGAACAGGGCTTGGCACATATGAGCACTCAATGTTTGTTAGTATCATCATTAGTAGTACTATTAATTTTAATGTTATCAAGGCACACACTTCTTTGTTTCCATTAGCCACTTCATGCTATCTTTCATTCTACCATCTTTTATATATTTTTTTAATTTTTATTTATTTTGAGAAAGAGATAGAGAGCAAGCGAGGGGGTGGGGGCAAAGAGAGAGGGAGACAGAATCCCAAGCAGTCGCCACGCTGTCAGCGCAGAGTCATGCGAGGCTTGAACTCACAAACCTTGAGATCATGACCTGAGCCGAAATCAAGAGTCAACCGACTAGGCCATCCAGGCACCCCTCAACCATATTTTATTTTGTCCTTAACCATGTGCTGTGTAAGTGTTTATATCCATTTTGGAGTCATGATGATCGGTAAGACATACAACAGTCCCTACATGGCCTATACTCCTTTAACCACCCATTTTCTCATGAGGAGTAATCATTTCATCAATTGGGTATTCTTTATCATTCTCTCTCTCCAAATATCCCAAGTTATGAATTAGTTTTACTGTACACTTTGATCCCTTGGAAGGAAACACCACAGACAAGCACTGTGGATGGTGCCTTTGAGAATTATGGTTTCCAGCTGCCTATTAGTCATCGGCATCTATTTCAAAGATTGACCACTTCACTTAAGGTATCTGCCATATTCCTGCCCCTTCACTCTCAGCAAATGGTCTTGCCTATTTCATGGAAGAAATAATAGAAAACATTAGGTAATACTCTGACCATCCTTTCCAAACAAAAAACCGATTGCCTGTGTCTACCCACATCTTTTTCACTTTCCCACTATCTTGGAAAGAGAGAGCACCTCCCCATCAAAACCAGTGCTGTTTTCTGAGCTTCAGAGGTCAGCCTTTCCCATCCTTTCCTAGACCTCGTGGAAAAATATTACTTTCATATCTCTAAAATGTATGATACCTTTAAACTCCATTTCCTATTTCCCCTTCAAGATTCATTCTCCCAAATACTGGTCTAACTTGCTTCTTCCATTTATACCCAAGATACTTGAAGGAAGTTTCAAATTTGCCTTATCTTTCATACTCACTCAACCCTCTGCAGTCAGGCTTCATATCATACTGCTTTCCGTGAAACTTCTAATCACCATCTTCAATGGGGTGGGTATGGGAAGTCAATTACTTACATTTGCTACTGGTGATGACTTTTTATCCTTACCTCCTCCTGCTCGTGAAATGTTACTCATTGCTGATTTCTACCCTGCCACTTCCACAGCCTGATCTCACTTGTGTCTCTGCTCCTTAAACCTATGCTTTCTGGGTTCCTCAGCTGCTTTTTGCACTCTACAAATTTTCCCAACACAGTTTGCACATTGTGTACTTTCCACATTCACTGCTTTATTATCCATCTGCCTTGAGTTGGGCACAATCAAGGCTACCTTCCAGCACTTACTCACATTATGATGCCACTTCCGGAGGTGAACTCTGGTCAATTTTCAGTAAACCAGGGCTGTTTGAAGCATATGCCTGGATAGGTCACCTTATTAGAAAAGAAATGTATAGCCGATTTACCTTGCCTTAAACATACACTCTACTTGTAAGCTTCTGCTAAATGCTTGAAGAGAAACTACTAGTATAGAGTAGAGGACACAAAAGGCATTTCCTTTACATACATACACAGGGTAAGATTTGATCACACATAAGCATTCAGAGTTCAGTGATTTCAAGGCTCCAAATAAATGCCTAATTTTTCTTGGCAAATAAAATTGAATCATTAAATTATCATACTGGTGTAGGGCATTTGTAATGGAAGGGAAGAGAACCGTCTATTTATTTTTCCCCCTCAAGGCCATATTATATTTGAATGTTTCCTGCTTAATAGCTGCACCTGCTGGTGAGGACAAAAGATACACTATAACTTGATTTTGTAAATAACTTACTGCAATAGGCCGAGACTTTGTGCTTTACCTAATGGGCACGTTGCCTCCTTCTCCTTTGATTGTGTTCCTTTTTTATATCATTTAAAAAGAAAAGGCTTGTCCTGTTGTGTGTACTAGCTTAAATCTGTTTTTGTTACTGCTGGAAATTATTTCTGTTGTCATCTCAACCATTGTCAGCCAACTGTCAGTAAGGTTTGTTTTCAGAATTTAGGGTGAGTTTGCTAAGTGAAACTGTCAACCTGCTCAAATACACAGTCAACTCTATTATTTGCAGTGTTAAAGAAATATAGTCATTCCTTTAGCAAAGTTTGTCTAGGAATAAAAAGAACACAGTTTCAGAAATGAATAAAAAACAGGAATAATTTGTGATCAACCTAATTTTAGATACATTTTAAATACATCTTTGCGGGAATACAATTTAAAGCAATTCTTTGATGTTTAACATGAGAGGAATCCAGGATGGAAAAAATTTTTAAAATACTTAGAAAATATGAATGACACATAACATTTTTTTTTTCTTAAAACACTAGTATTGGGACCCAGAGCCTGGAGAGTATATTTTATATCCTTACGTTACCGTAAGTACTCAGTTTAAAGACCTGAAGAATCATGTGGCTCATCAGACGTATGGCGAAAGGGTCCTTACCATTCTTAAATGATAAAATACCATTTATTTTGCATTAGTTTTCTTGAGTGAATCCTGCATTCTTTTGTTCCTTGTGTTCATAGTTAAAACCACTATAATAATTGCTTTATGTCATTTATTTTTCTGTTTCAAAAAATGACACATGTTGGCTCTAAACAACGAAAAATGGATTGTGAAAGCTAAAATTACCTCTTTTTTTTTATTGCCTTTAAATTGATCCCTTAAGTTGGGGCTGAGGGAGTTGATAGAATCCATGTATGGAAAGTTGGCTAGAGTGCATGCCTGGATAAGACGTAGCTACCGTGGTCTGGCTGGCAAGCATACATCCCAGGTACCCAGCATCTAGTTAGTGAGATCGTACTCTACATGCCACACACAAGCGTGCACACTCACAGGTGTATCATACGCATGAATGTGCATACAGAGGGAAGATCAAATCTCAGGAACCATTGCTATAAGACTCAGTCTTTGGCTTTTGCTTACTTCCTAATAATTCATTTTCACCATTATGGCTAAATCTCAAAGATATCATCATGATTGTCATGGGGCCTAGGCACTTTTGTCTTCACAAGCCCCTTCCCCCTTCCTTCATAAAACAAATCATTGTTATAAATTATGATTGCATGGGTATAAAGACAAACTTATTAATATGATATAATAAAACATTTTTTGAGCTAAAAGGTTTTTTATTTCCTTCTAATCAAAAGATAAATAAAACATGTTTGTGGGTATCAAAGTATCGTGAGCCCCAGGTATTGTGCCTACCGCGTCTAACGAATAAAGGAGCCCTGGATACCTATGAGTTCAGTGCTTATTTACTGCCAAATTTATCACTCTTACCTTGGCCGCTCACTTAAACCCCTGGATTGAGAAATTCCAATAGCAACTTTCTATTTACTCATATTATGTTACCTGAGATTCAAAACCAAATTTGTAATTAGCCACAAATTAGATCCACCTCCAACTTACATATTTCCATCATTGCTCTCATCTTTTCCCATTCTTTCAAAAATAGGAACTCAGGGAGTGCCTGGGTGGCTCAGTGGGTTGAGCAGCTGACTCTTGATGTAGGCTCAGGTTTCACAGTTGTGGGATCGAACCCCGTGTGGGCTTCTCGCTGAGCATGGAGCCTGCTTAAGATTCTCTCTCCTCTTCCCCTCCCCTGCTCATGTGCTCTCTCGCTGTGTCTCTCTGTCTCTCTCTTTAAAACAATAAAAAAAATAATTTAAAAAATAATAGGAACTCAGGAGTACTCCTGACTCTGCTTTTCCTCATATTTTATATTGAGCATTCAATTTGAATGAGCTATCTTTTCTGCCCTCTGCGTGCAATCCCCACCACCACCCTTTACAAGAGGTTCAACACTTCCCATATGAGCTTCAGCACAGGATTTCTAAAGGGTTTTCTAACCTTCTAACTATTATAGTTATTCTGTACATTAAGGCTGGATTAATTCCCCTAAAATACGTATCATGGAATCATTGTTCTTTGCAAGAATGTCTAGTGTAAATAATATAAAAACTAAAAATTTCTAATTTATGACCCTATTTATAACCTGATATCATCAACTTATTTCTCTCAACCCCCCAGATGAAGTCTTCATAGGCCTGTGGTATGCTCCTTGACATCCTCCACACAAATCACACTCATCTCCAACTTGTCCCCTTCTGTTGAGCTGTTCTCTCCCCTCATTCACCACCAAAAACTTCTCCACAGTTTCAGATAGATCCAGATTTAGTTCTATGTCCACCAGAAGGTCCCTCCAAGTACTCCATTTAATAAGATCTCATCCTTCTCTAACTCCTAGCCATTTTCAAGGTATACTATTAATACTTACACTAGCCCTCTCTTGTATGTATCTACTCACTTCCTAAATGTCATGTTCATCACATGTTTTGTGCATTTCCACAGTGTTTATAACGGTACTAGTTATAATGACAAAGGAGTTAATATTTATTAGTACCTTGATTAAAACACTTTAATTAAATTTTTTAAATAGTGATATCCAAAATGCTTGTGGGCTATAAAATTACCATAATAAGTAAAATAGAAATAATACTGCTAGCATTTTTTAAAAATCCATTTCTTATAAACGCAGAGGTTTTTTTTATCATTTGCAGTGATTGTGTGCTGGTATCATATAACAAGGAACCCAGAATTTATCAATTATATTTGATAGAAACTCAACTCAAACTATTTTAAGGTTGCCTCATATTCAACCTTTCCACAAATATTTGATGAACAGCTCTTAAATGCCAACCTGTTGTATATTGTGCTGGGAACCTGGAGACGAATAAGAAGTCCTCTTCTTTCACACTTAGAGAGTTTACACTCTAGTGGAAGGAGACACACAATGCCAAGTCGTACTAAGTTCTGTGAAGGAAATAAAATGGACTAAGGTCACAAATAGCAAGTGGGAAGTATAGGAACTCATTTAGACTTAATGATCATGTAAGTTCCTTCTAGACAACTCAAATGAGGTCTAAATGACAAAAATGAGGTGGGCAGAGGAAAAGTATAAGAATATCTGAGGAAAAGAAAGTATACCTTGAGGGAAGCAGAAGTGTGAAGTCCTTGAGGCAGGAATAAGCTTGACATGATAGAGAATCAGAAATATCAGACTATGCTGAGATCATGTGTCTACTCTTTGATATTGCTTTGAGAGTTGGGATATTCTTATTGACCACCAAGTACCATGTGCCCACTGTTGTGAGAGGGAACAGCTCTATCAGAACCACAGTAGTGAGGAGAGTCTTCAGAGGAGGAAAGAAGGCAAGAGAAGCAAAAGAACAAATGGCCCCACACATTTTGAAAAATCAATCTAATAAGAACCAGTGAACTCTGGGTTCAGGATTACACATATAAAATAGACACTCAACTTCAGAAATCTTTTATTTACATGCCTATGTTTCATTCAGACTTTTGTAAAAATTTGAAAGTTATTCTTCATGGAAATTTGATAATTAGTCACTTTATTAGTAATCTTGTTGTCTTTCCAGAAGAATAATACATTAAAAGTTTTATTACTTATCTTCTGATTCCAGTTCTGTTTAGTACATTATGCTGGAGGAACTACAGTGGCCACCCCTTATCTGTGAGGAGATATATTCTAAGACCCCCAGTGGATGCCTGAAACCATGGATAGTACCAAATCCTATATACACTATGCTTTCTTCCTATACATACATACCTATGACAAAGTTTAATTTGTAAGTTCACCACCATAAGAGATTAACAAAATAACTGTTAGTAAAACAGAATAATTATAACAATATACTATGATAAAATGTATGCCAATGCAGTCCCTCACTCAACCTGTCTCATTGTACTCACCTTTCTTTTTCTTGTAATGATATGGGATGATAAAAGACTTGCGTGATGGCACGAAGCGAGGTGAATGATGTAGACATTGTGGCGTAGTGTTAGGCTACTACTGACCTCATGATGATGTGTCACAAGGAGGACCATCTACTTCTGGACCACAGTTGACCAGGGGTAACGAAACCACAGAAAGTGAAACTGTGGAAGGCAATACCACGAATAAGGGGATCTGCTGTATTTATATTCTAACCTTGGAGTTTTCCTGTGCATAGAAAAATGATGTGTAAATTCCTCTGTTACTGATGAAGCCTAGTGCAGTGGGTAAGAGGTCAGAATGTAGAGGTAGACATTGTGTCTTGTTCTGCCGCTTTATGTCGGCGACTCTTTGCCTTACTTGGTCCTCTCATCCTTAAATAGGGGAAATAATAATATTTACCTTATAATGTTTGTTGTGAAGATTAAGTAGAAAAATATACACAAAGAACTTAGAGCAATATGTGACACATAGTTAAGATTCAATAAATATTAATTACTATGATAATGGTTACTGATTTGAAAAATCACTAGAAAATGTAAAGCTTCATATAAAATGGAAATCTCCAACGAAATGCTATAAAATAATGGGATTGTTTTGAGGTGACTAATATTATAGTGTTCTAATGTATTTTCCTTTTAAGTTTATTTATTTATTTTGAGAGAGTATGCACAAGTGGGGAAGGGGCAGAGAAAGAGAATCCCAAGCAGGCTACGACTGTCAGCGTGGAGCCCGATGTGGGGCTCAAACTCATGAACTGTGAGATTGTGACCTGAGCCGAAACCAAGAGTCGGATGCTTAACAGACTGAGCCATCCAGGTGCTCCCTAATATATTTTCACTTTTTATCAACCAATAAAAACAGATTAAACTGCAACTACAATATCCAAAATCATTACTGTGGTGAAAATAAAATATAGAATAATATTTAGCTGGTTTAAACCACATACAAACAATTGCAACTGAGGTTCAAACCTGAAGTATGAATGAGAAGTTTAATATTGCATGTGGTATTACACACGGTAATTTAGAAAATGGTTCTAACGCTTCTAAACCAAAATGAAGAAACACACACACACAAGGACAGAATGTGAATGGCGCTGTGTATTACAAGTATAAAAAGAAAGAAGTTAAAAATGTGTTACGATGCAATGAAATGTATTTTATTAGAAAACTGTACGTTGTCAATTCTACCATTACACCAGGTGTTTTGGTCTCTTTTATGAGTTTATTGGGATTTCTTTTTATCTAAAAACAGATAACGTTTTAAGACTATGTGTGACACACTAATAATGCCTTGACCATATTCTTTCAGTACACTCTGTTAAAATATTTAACCAGTATTGGCCCAATAAAAGAGAGAATCTTATAATAGACTAAGCAAATTTCTTTCCTTAGAAAGCTTTAATACAAATGCTTACAACATTTGACTTATTCTTGTGAGAACATCATTTCTCAGTTTCTTCAGTTGATTCATTCATTCATTTGTTCCTCTACAGCCTTAAAACATACCAATTCATTTGGTACTCAATAGATCTTGAAAGAATAAATGAGGAAAAGAATGTATGAAAGTGAATAAAAATAATTTTAATGTAGTAAGATCACTGGCTAATTCCTATTCTGATTACTATATAAAAAGAGAGAAGAGTGAAGAGGAAATGAATATTAAGGGCTTACTATGTCACTTGCTTTAGGTATATATTGTATCATGTTTCGTCTCCTGTGTGGCTTGTCAAGTTGGCATCACCACCCCCATTTTCAGATGAGAAAATCAAGGCCTGGACAAAACGTATTGCCAAAGCCCACAGCTAATTTATGGTTGTGCCACTGTTCACATCTGAGTCTGTACAGAACAAAATCCATTTCTGTTACACCACATTGTGCTGTTTCCTTGTAATTAATGACATTAGGTGTTCATGTCACTATTTCCCCATCAATCTTCACTTTCAACATCCCTTACAATATGTAAGAGACTAAATACATACGTAAAAATTTTTTTCTGTGAGTTTCTGCCTTTTTATACTTAAAAACCAGACCACTAAAGAAATAAGTCTTTTGTACCAGTAAAAATTGTCTCCAATCCTTTTTTTATTTCAAATTTAATTTTTAATATTTCCTTCTTATGCCCTGTTATCTGTCCCTCAACTCCTCTTCTCCAACTCAATAAATAAATAAATAAATAAATAACACACAAACAAAAAAATCAGGTTTACAGTAATGCCTAGGATCCTTGACTTTTTACTAATATTGACAAGGCACAGAATTGAACTTTAAATTTGTGTTTCCAAATAAACATCTAGTTATAAGGACTACATTGAAAGGAAACTAATGAAATTCTAAGCTGCTCTGGGGTGGCTGTTTTATTCTGATCGGTGGTAGATTGCACTATTGACCAAATGTCAGACACGGAGCGATACAATGATTGAATAAAAGTGTATACATAATCGGAGCAGAGAACTTTGCCAGGACCAGCTTTGTCGCCTTTCTCATAATACTAAAGGAAATTCTTTTTTTTTTTTTTCTCCTCTCTGAGTGCAAATAAATTTTTTTCTTTCTGGGCCCCCTCCTCCTTTTATTGGTGCCCCCAGATAAAATAATGCAAGATGCCTTAGCCAGAGACGCTGATGAAATATTTTCAGCCTAGATATTAATCTGTTATCAGTTCTGTAGGTGTGAAATGTGATGAAGATGACAGAGAATCATGCTCTGCAGGCCTCAAGTAATTTGCACCAAAGATATTTAGATCTATCTTTGGACACTGCAGATCAGTTATTATGGGAGGGGAAAAGCCCTTGGGGAGTCTACCTTGAAACATATTTCAAATGCCAGGGGAGTTGCATGAAAATTGGGTAATGAATGAAACTCTGATTGCAGAAAAATCACTTTGGAATGTGACTGCTGCAGCACAATGTTGCTGTGTGTAAACCTTAAATGCTTAATGCCATGGACTGAGTCGTGTGGATTCTGTGATGCATTCTGGTCCCACTTTCTATCTTCACTCTTCTTGCACCATTCAGTTGGGGATGAATAAATATTTGTCATACAACCTGATGGTTATATTTTTTCCTTTAATTGAAAAAATGACCGCAGTGTATTCATAATATATGAGAGCCTGTAGACAGCTTATGATAAGTTCGCCAAAGAAATTTTATCTTCTTTATCCCTATACCTCTGCATAAATCAAACGTTGTTTCTTAAACTCCAAAAGGTATTTCTGAGTGCTTCTAAATGAAACTAAACCAAGTTCTAGACAAGACTGGGCTTCTCATTCTAATAATCAAAATGGGATCAAGAGACATTAAAAATACTTCTTTCTAGAAAACTTATCTGAAATAGCCAGGAGTGGTTTACAATGGTAATCTGCCTGATGGGGATGGCGGTGTACTCATTCCTACTTTTAATTTAGAAATTTAGCTTGAGACAAACAACCCATGGTCGCTTATGTCACATAGGCCCTTACCATGAGTAGAAGTATGGAATCAGAAATCCTAATGTAACTGTGCAGACATGTCACATTAATTTAAGTTATGTCTAGATAACTTAGACATATGTTATGTCTAGGTAACTTAATTATGTCTAGATACTCTCGATAAACTTAGCAAATTCTGATGTTAAGAGTGAAATTGAAAATATGTTTAATAATGGAAATAGAGAAATATTTTTCTGTAAGGTCTTTTTCTATAAGGTCTCAAAACTGTCTCTTTTCTTAAAGTCTTCCCTGAGTGAAACAGGTAATTGTACTCCATTTAAATATGTACATATTTTTCTCACAACCCCTAAGAGAATTTCTTTAAGTATTTATTTGTGGGGTGCCTGGTGGCTCAGTTGGTTAAGCGTCTGACTCTTCATTTCGGCTCAGATCATGATCTCACGGTTCATGAGTCTGAGCCCCACACTGGGTTTCGAGCTGACAGTACAGAGCCTGCTTGGGATTTTCTCTCTCCCTCTCTCTCTGTCCCTCCTCCACTCACTCTGTCTCTCTCTCAAAATAAATAAACAAACTTAATTATAAAATTTTTAAATATTTGTTTGCATGACTGTTTATGTTTTTTAGAGTATAACCTGTATGGGGACAGAGAATGTGTCCTCACCAGTGACTGGCACATAATAAACGCCTAACAAGTGTTTGTAGAATGAGCACACTAAGGAAGGGAAGAAAGAATGTATGAGTTAAAGCAAATGGGGTATTATGTAGGAAAATCACCAGTGAAAAGGAAAAGGACGCTTTTGGCAGAGACGGTGGGGTGGGATGGGACTTTTTCTCACATGTTAGAAATGTCAAAATTGGAAACAGAAGAAAACAGGGGAGCGATTCTAAAATAATTTTCGTCTGCTGTGGAATCAAAGCGTGGAATAAAAAGGGCCAAAAGTAGAAATAATGTATTCTGTTTACCTGCACCAGAAGGTTATCTACCAAGTGACATCAGAATTAAAGAAATTTACTCTAGGTTTTTGGGGTATAAAAACCAGTTGGATTCTAGTAAATTAATTTCATAATGAAGCCACTTTGACCCTGGAAGTTTCGATCCAAGTCACTTCATTCCAGTTTTCAAAATGGTGCACAGTTGGCTCCCAGCCACACCGGTGGCACCAGTCTTCTCCAGTCTTATTTCAGAGCAGTTAAGTTTGGCATTACCTTACCCCAAATATGTTTCCCAGTTAGATCTAGTGAGTATCATGTATTTCAAAGCTATAGTGCACCTCAGTGGAAAAACCTCAGCTCCACAATAAATTTTCAGATTCCTCAGAAAAAGGAAGCTCATTGCTAAATGACCCATTTTAAAAATGGAAGTTTGACACCACTAGCCTATGTTCTTTTTTCTTTTCTCTCTTTGTTGCTCTGCTCTTGACAATTTCAGATATGTAAAATTTGGTAAGAACCTCTGTCTTGTGATTGGGCCCTTCCATTATATACCACTGTCTAGAAGTGAGTGCACATGTACTTCGATACCGGAAAGAAAAATTCTGATCATGAAAACACAAGCAATGTGAAGATAAACATGAATGTTTGTGTTTAGTCCCCTGTAGAATCAGTCTTAAATAGGCCATCCAGAAATTCATTCTATATCTAGATTCTCTCATGACTTTAACCATTTTAGCCCTTGCTCTTGTATCTCTTTCAAATCCTAGCAGGAGCCCTCAGGGACCAGATGATATCACTCCTGGATATCCCGTGGCAGGCAGAAATAGATCCTTCCTTACCTTGAGAGTAGTAGGTTTGGGTCTTCCACAGGGTTCAAAATGCGGCATCTATGAAAAATAAAACCAGGTTTTGCTATCATAGCACAGTGTACAGTATTTGATAATATAAATTTGATATATTATACCAAAAGATGCTTTTTCCACGAGGGGTGAAGAAGAGAAGGAATAAAGGGAATTAGACTTGGGTCAAAGGGATTTTTAAATTTTGTTCTTAGGAGGAAAGCAATTTTCTAAACTCAGAATTCCAGAGTAGATGTGGGAGAAGCTAGAAGCTTTAAATTCCCAGAGGGTGGGATCTGATGTGGATTCCTTTATGTGCAAAAAAGTCACGCAAAAAGGACTTTAAGAAAGTGTTTTATATAAATGAAAATGAAAATGACTATAGGGGTGCCTGGGTGGCTCAGTCGGTTAAGCGTCCGACTTCAGCTCAGGTCATGATCTCACAGTTCGTGGGTTTGAGCCCCGCGTGGGGCTCTGTGCTGACAGCTCAGAGCCTGGAGCCTGCTTTGGAGTCTGTGTCTCCTTCTCTCTCTGCCCCTCCCCTGCTCATGCTTTGTCTCACTCTGTTTCTCAAAAATAAATAAATGTAAAAAAAAATTTTTTTAATAAAAAAAAAAAGAAAATGACTATAGAGGAGACCATTTTAATTAGTTCTTGCAAAAGAGAGTTGGAAGTGGAGGAGAAAAGCTGAAATATTTCTTTATTTTATTTTATTTTATTTGTGAATGTACAAGCAGGGTAGGGGGGGCAGAGGGAGAGGGAATCTTAAGCAGGCTCCACTGTCAGCACAGAGCCCCGCTCCAGGGCTCAATCTCACAACTGTGAGATCATGACCTGAGCCAAAACGAGGAGTCGGACACTTAGCCAATGGAGCCACCCAGCCTTTCCAAAAAGCTAAAATGTGGAGAAAACTGAAAAAGTTAGTTGTCTGGAAACTCACCTAAGGAGAAAAAAAAAAAAAAAACTTAAATTTTCCCAAATAGATCTCTTTTTGGAAAAAAAAAAAAAAAAAGTAAGCAAATTTAATTGATCACACACTTAGGAAATTAGGGCTTAGAATGTATTCTTCTATTAGGAAATGCATTTGTTTGCTTAATTTGTTATTAATTTCTAGTAAGAAGCCCTCACCATTAGTAGCTCACAGACAACATGACCATTCCTAATGGTCCTAAAAATGAACCATGGAGTAATTGGAAAAACATTCTTTTGGAATCAGAAGACTAAAAACAGGTACCAGATCCAGCACTGAAATTGTTATGCATCCTTGGACAGTTTACTTCACCTCTGAAGTGTCAATTCCTCTGGTGCCTGGCTGGCTCAGTCAGTAGAGCATGCAATTGTTGAACTTGGGATGTTGAGTTCAAGTCCCCCATTGGATGTAAAGCTTGCTTTAAGAAAAATAAATAAAGGCACAAAAATAAATCAACCTAATTTTTTAGATTTCATGCTGTTCAAATAAGATAATGGATGTAAAATCACCAGGAAAATTATTATATAATTTATTATCATAAACCTGTCTTTTACATTAAAATTTGTTTATGCATTTGTTTTTTTTCCTAAAGTAGATTATTTTTTCATACCTTTCTTAGGTATTATCACATATTTTTTTTGAGAATTAAACTACTACACAATTATAGAATGAAATGCTTAGACAAAATTTAATATTTTTAATATTTTGTTTTTGTGTATATTTGTTCTTGATAACTTACTTTATGATAAAATTCCTGATTTTTTTCTGTTTTCCTAAAACAAACAGTAAGTCTGAATGACCAGCCAAGACCTTAAAAATTATGACCCCAACTGGATGGAAGATCTCATGGGGCATGTGTTGATTTAGTTTATCTACCAGTATGAATAATAGATCCAATCATTAGGGCTTACCTATTTTAAAAGCAGTTTTTAAACTTTTAAATCCCTACTTAGATGATCTCTGAAAAATGCCTTCTACACTCGGAGGAAATAAAATGCAGAAATGTTCACATTCATGAGACAATAGCTTTGACTGAATGCCATAAAATGAAATCTGCTCTTTCAGTTTTTCTTTCAAAGGAAAAATTGCATAAATAATACATTTGGGCCTTGCAATACCAAACAAGCACAATAGCTACTTTACAGCTTTCATCAAAATGAAGGCCATCTTTTTCATTTTATTATGGAACCATTAATACAATATCATCAACTCTGATTGGCTGTAAGGTTCCAGACTGGAGGCATCGTGCCAGATGTCAATGGAGGTGCTGATATCACTAGGATATGGAATGGCACCAGCCCAGGGACTGGAGAGCTGATCAAATCTGGAAAAAAAGAAATAAAGAAATCTAAAACTTTTCAAATTTGGGGGCATGGTCTCCTTCTGGGGAAAATTCAGGCAAGATTTACCTTCATAATGCCCCCCCAATTTACCTGAGAATCTTTTAAATAATGAATGAGTAATAGAGGTTTTCACATATAAACTACCTTCTTCATTCAGTTTTTGGTATGTCTTTTGATACATTTCTATCCAAATTAACCTTTTTACCAGTCTATCAGAGGCATTAAGAAAAAGAAAGAAAGAAAGAAAGAAAGAAAGAAAGAAAGAAAGAAAGAAAGAAAGAGAAAAAAACAAAAAGCCTAAACCAAAAAATGGGTGATATTTGATTAAGTCTATTTTTCTTATTTCAGTTCAAACAGGGAAGATTTGTTAGGGGAGGAATAAAAACAATGTCAAAATTAGACTTTCTAATTATTCTTGGATTTAAATTATCCTTGCTATTGTGGTCTCTGTCCCGTGACAACAGATAATTGAGAGCTGGCTGTAATTGACATATTAGGGTTTTCTTTTACTTAAGGCAAATAGAAGGACATAGTTAAACATTAGGTTTACCCTCTAGGTAAAAAGAGCACATGGCAGATAGCCACAAAATAGAGGTTTAAAGGGATTTACTAACTTCGGATAAATACAGTGCTGTAGAAGGAATTTAAAGAAAATTCAAAGCAACCCATGGATAACAGCCTTATGTTATATGGATTTAACACAATATGATTTAATTTTTTTTATACAGAGGAATTAAACAAGGTAGTATAACCTGTGATTTCCCAACATTCTTGTTGATGTTTTAAAACAAAATTTAGTTTTTCTCTTTTATCAAAATGATTTCTAAAGGCCCTCCATATAATTAAATCTAATCCTCATTTTATCTTTGGGAAATAAAAATATTGTAGGATGTGTTAAGACATATTCCAGTTCAATGAGAAATGAATTAACAACTCTCAGTCTACTTGACATTAACAAATACGTACTTTGAGACTTCACTACATTATAATATTGTATAGATATTGTGGGTATGGATTCCCACTCCAGATTGCTACTTAGCAGCTACGTGATCCTGCGCAAGTCATTTAACCTGTCAGGGCCTCGGTTTTCTGTTCTATGAAATGAGAATGATTATAGAATGTATTCCATAGGGTTCTTGTGAGGTTTAAATGATCTAATACATGTGAAATACTCAGAGGAATGCCTGGTATATAATAAATATTCAAAAAGTGGTAGTTATTTTTGCTACCCAATAGCATTTCAAATGATAGCAGAGCAAGAGTAAATTAAGAAGTATAAAACAGTTACCATTTTGTTGTTGTTGTCAGCATTACATTCTGGTAAGATTCAGGAAAATCCTATTTAGTTACAAATTGCAGCTACTAAGATTGACTGAATTAGATTTGAGGAATTTGAAATATAGTCAGCATCAAATATTTGTGTTTGCTTTTTTAACAGGCAAATTAAAACATTGGCAAGTGCCTTTTAATTTAATTTTTAATTCTTATCCCTTTTGAGACTACACATAAAATATTCATTTATCTTCAATTTCAGTTTGGTAATATATGCTTAGCAATTAAGAACTTGATGTACTGAGAGATAAATGTATTTAGGTTAAATGTTAGTGCTTTGTATAAAGCCTACTTTGCAGGAATTGTATTATACTTCTTACTCTTTAGAAAGAGATGCAGCAGACCCCTAACTTTCAGAGCTTTGGAAATGCCAGTATGTCCCTACCCTCTTCAATAAAATTGCTGACATTAAGAACTCCACCTTAATTTTACTGTTCAAACACAAAATGCTAAGCACGTAGAAGGCTCACAGCTTACTCTTGATTCATTACATTGATATCACTGATTTGGTCAGGGTAATTCTAAGACTTCCTAAGATTGGCCTTTGTTGTTGTGGGATACTGTAATTAAGAATAAATAATGTATTTAGGATTTTCCAGGATGGGTGTCTTCCATCAAAATTAGCCCAAGTTTTCTCACTTCCTTCCCCTTCCCCAAAAAACTCAGTCTGTTTATATAGAGATAGATGGATCTTTACAGATTCACATGCATATACAAATAAAAGCATGTATGACAGTGCAATGGCTTACAACTAACAACTAAAAACAGTGTGTCTTAGGTTTATATAATTGACGTTACCTATAATTTAATTATACAAACTTTTTTCCTTGTTATACCAACTTAATTCCAATAATTACCAACTTTTTTCCTTGTTAATATTTTTCTTTTATTATAACTTTATTCATTACAACTTGTTAATTATTATAAGTAATTAAACTAGTATATTTGAAGATACTAACATGGGAAACTAACATGGGAATTGCAATATTTCAGAATAGAAGATGTGATTTTATTCAAGGCATTAGTTTTTTTCTGAGAATCATATGGCTCCTATGTTAAATCAGTAGGTGGCTTTTTGAAATAATTTTAATAGTTCAAGAATTCCAATGAAGGTTTCCATTTATTGGACGTAATTCTGCACATGTTATCTGAAGCATCAGTTTATTGTGTCAATTCAATGGGATCATATTGGTTATCTTATGCTAACTGGAAACAGTAGTTGAAAGCTTAATTCCTTTGATTAATTTTAAGTGAAAACAATATTTACAACTCAATAGTATGACTTGTTTTGTAGGAAAACCCATAGTACAAAGATTGGGTTTGAGAAAAGGGCAGTGGGAAATTAGAGACAAAACAATACATACGTGTGTGTGTGTGTGTGTGTGTGTGTGTGTGTGTGTGTTAAAAAGTTTGAGAAACCTGGAATGGAGTTCTAAGTCTTCTTCTAATTTTCTAAATCATTATAACCTCTTGTTTTAACCTACCAATTCGACTTTCTCATCTTAATGCAATCAAACTTACTTCTTTTAAGAATGGCTAATTCTCAAGTTAGACGTATAAACAGAATTTACCTTCCCCAATACAAGCGTTATTCTGTATCAAGATATAACATAAGGGTGTTCTGTGTATAAATTAGTAATAATAATGTTCACGTGTAGCCCATGAAATTCAAGATGTATGCATACTTGAATTATCAAATCTGTTGGAGGTTTGGCTGTGAAGCCTATCATATCACTAACTTCATGAGTGCAGGCGCTCTGCACTGACTTAATGTACAATTATTTCTTTAATCTTTATATAAAGCCTCCCTACTTGCAACTTCCATTATACCTGTATGCTCAGATTTATTTAATTGGTTTGATTAATATCCATACTTATATAATGGAAATCATTTTTGAAAGTCTTTGAGTAATCAAGTGTCCTAAGGAAATAAGCTTTGGTTAAAAAATACTCATTAATGTTGTTGAAGTAATGGGATGCAATCTAAATGGCCAACGATAGTTTAAGAAAACTATTAGGCAGAATGTTTCCCGTCTATTAAAACAGTATTTACTTAAAAATGGGCAAATTCTTGTCATATTGTCAAGTGAAAAAGGAACTACCAGATTGTATATAAAATAAGAATACAATTATGTAAAGAAAACAAAAAGTCATGAATCAGAAAAAATACTGGAAAAAAGACACTAACATGTTAATGTTTCCTTTTGTTTTTTCTATGGTGAGCATATATTTCTTTGATAATCAAAATGGTATTGCCTTATTTTTTAAAAACTTTGTTTATCTTCAGGGGTGCTTGGGTGGCTCAGTCGGTTAAGCGTCCGACTTCAGCTGAGGTCATGATCTCATTGTTCATGAGTTTGAGCCCCACAAAGGGCTCTGTGCTGATAGCTCGGAGCCAGGAGCCTGCTTCGGATTCTGTGTCTCCCTCTCTTTCTGCCCATCCCCCACTCACATTCTGTCTCTGTCTCTCAAAAATGAATAAACATTAATTTTTTTAAATAAAAACCTTGTTTATCTTCAGAAGTCACTAAAATGATATATTATTTAGTATTTACATATTGCTAAACATATATCTATCATTGTTTCTTACATTTAATCTTCAGTGACCCAATGAGCTAATTTATTCTTATCATTTTATAGCTGAGGAAACTTAGGAACAAAGAAGTTAAATAACTTGCCTTGACTTACATGTTAGTAGTCTGTGCAACTGGGATTTAAAGCTAGGGGAAATGGCTTTGTCTGTGCTGTACAACTACTATCAATTTGTAAAACTGAGAAGTTTTTATGTTCTAAATTTTAAAATATTTAGGCGTGGCATAAGTATAGATGGTATTACAGACACCCATATACCCATCACTGAGCACTCACTAATTCATCAAAATGATGACAGAACATGTTCATTTAAATTAGTATTGATCCCTTCAAATATATCAATGGGAATATGTCAATTTCAGCTAATAATGCCATTCTAATTTTTTTAAATAAGAATAACTACTCTTTACTAAGATATTAAAATGACAGAGTGGGTATAAGTTTAACAAAATATGTACAAGATCTATGGTAGGAAAATTTTGAACACTTATGAAAAAAAGTCAAAGAACTAAATAATCAGAGAGATAGTCCATGTTCATGGATAAGAAGACTTATTATTACCAAGATGTCAGTTCTTAGACTCTTAAATATAGAGAACTGGTGGTTGCCAGAGAAGAAGTGGGTGGGGAAAATGGGTGGAATAGATATACAGGATTAAGAGCACACTTATCCTGATGAATACATAAAACTGTATAAAATTGTTGAATCATTGCATTATTTTAATGTTTATTTTTGAGACAGAGAGAGAGAGAGGACGGGAGAGGGGCAGAAAGAGAGGGAGGCAGAGAATCTGAAGCAGCCTCTGCACTGTCAGCACAAAGTCCAACACAGGGCTTGACCTCACAAACTGTCAGATCATGACCTGAATCAATCAGATGCTCAACCAATTGAGTCATCCAGGTACCCAAATCATTATATTTTACACCTGAAACTAGTATAACACTGTATGTTAACTCTATTTAAATGACTTTTTAAAAAAGATCTCACTTCTTTGTAACTGGATCGATAGATCCAACACAGTTCCAATCAAAATCCCATTAAGTTATTTTGTGGATATCTGCACACTAATTCTAAAGTTTGTATGGAGAGAGAGAAAACCAAGAACAGCCAGCACAATTTTGAAGGATAAGAACAAAGTTGGAGGACTGACACTACCTTACCTCAAGACTTACTATGAAGCCACAACAATCAAAACAGTGTGGTACTGATGAAAGAATAGACAAATCCATGGAGCTTTATAAAGAACCCAGAAATAGAACCACATAAATATTGTCAACTGAGTTTTGACAAAGAAGCAAAGGCAATGAAATGGAAAAAATGACAGTCTTCTCAATAAATGACGCTGGAACAACTGGACAACCACAAGCAAAAGAATTAATCCAAGCACAAACCTTACACTCTTCACAAAATGTAACTCAAAATGGATCATAGGTCTAGAATACACTGGGTTTGCTGATGACTTTTGAGATATAATACAAAAGGCACAATCCATAAAAGAAATAATTGATTAGCTGAGCTTCATTAAAATTAAAATCTTCTGCTCTGCAAAAGATAGTGTCAAAAAATAAGAATACAAGCCACAGACTTGAAGACAATATTTGCAAAAGATGTAACTGATAAAGGATTTTTATCCAAAATACACGAAGAATTCTTAGAGCTCAAGAACAAGGAAATAAGCAACTTGATGAGAAAAGTGGGCAAAAGATCTGAACAGACATATCACCAAAGAAGATATACAGATGTCAAATAGGCATATGCAAAAATGCACAATAGAATTTATCATTAGGGAAATGCAAATTAAAACAACAATGAGATACATCTTTATGATTTTTTAAATAGTAAAAATCCCAAACACTGAAATCACCAAATGCCAGAAAGGATGTGACAAGGAATTCCCATTCAGTGCTGGTGGGAATGCAAAGTGGTACAGCCACTTTGGAAGACTGTGGCAATTTCTCATGAAATTAAGCATAGTCTTACCATACTATTCAGCAATAGTACCCCCTGGGTGCTATTTCAACCCAAATGAATTGAAAATTTACATCCACCCAAAATCCACACATGAATATTTATAGCAGTTTTATTCATAACTGCCAAAATTTGGAAGCAACCAAAATGTCAGCAGGTTAACAAATAAATTGTACATCCAGGCAATGGAATATTATTCAGTGCTAAAAAGATATGAACTATCAACTTATGAAAAGACATGGAAAGACCTTCAATGCATATTACTAAGCAAAAGAAGACAATCTGAAAAGGCTAAATACTACATGACTTGAACTATATGACTTTCTGGAAAAGCCACAATTTTGGAGACATTAGAAAGATCAGTGGTTGCTAGGAGTTGAGGGGAGAGAGGGATAGATAAGGGAAGCACTTTTAGGCAGTGAAACTATTCTATATAATATTGTAATGGTAGCTACACATCATTATACATTTGTCCAAACCTACAGAATGTACAACAGCAAAAGTGAACCCTAATAAAATCTGTAGGTTTCAGGTGATAATGATGTGTCAATGTAGGTTCATTAATTGTAATAAATGTAGCATTCTGGTGTGCAATACTGATAGTGAAGGAAGCTACACATCCTTGGCAACAGGAGTATATGAGAACTCTCTGCATTTTCAACTCAGTTTTGCTGTGAACCTAAAACTGCTCTTAAAAAAAAAGTGTAAGTTTTTTAAATAGGCATCAGAGTATGCTAAGATATTCATATATTTATCTCATTTAATTCCCCCAACAATCATATTAATGTGAACCACTCTTTCCTTATATTACAGATGAGATCATTAAGATACAAAAGATTTATTTACCCAAGGTCATTAGACTCTACAGTGCATACTCGTAACTAACACAAATTCAAAACTTGTTGAAAACTTCCTTGTAAGTCTACAACAGATTGTGTGTGTGTGTGTGTGTGTGTGTGTGTGTGTGTGTATCACCAACAAAAGCAAGAGTCATTCTCTAAGCACAGTATCATTTCCTTTTTTTAATGTTTATTTATTTCGAGAGAGAAAGAGAGCACACGTGCACGCCAGTAGGGGAGAGAGGCAGAAAGAGAGGGAAAAAGAATTCCAAACAGGCTCCATGCTCAGCACGGAACCTGATATGGGGCTAATCCCATGACTGAGAGATCATGACCCAAGCTAAAACCAAGAGTCAGACACTTAACCGACTTGAGCCACCCAGGAGCTTCAGTAGCATTTCTTTTTAATAATGAGATGCTATTTGAAGAAAAAATTAGTAAAGTTGGGTAATAAGGCTGAATAATGCTATCACAGATTAAACAACAACAGCAACCATGTGTTAAAGCCGTCACCAACTTGTGGCCTTGTGCCAAATTTTCCCACTGTGTATTTTGTTATTAGAAACCCTAACATGGGAAGGATATCACACATAATTTCATACACCAGGTCACTTATAAAAAACTATGCCCAGATTGTGATGTGGCATCAATGAGCCAAAAATGGGTTGTGGTTCACCCTCTTACATGGTATATGTTTTCTTTAGTCATTCAGTTCCCATCATCCCCTACTCTCTCACTGTCACTGAGGCTAGGTGGCAGCTATACTTTATGATAGCATTTGTCCTGCTATTTTTCATCTACTAGAATTGAGGAAATTTTTTACACCCATTTCTTTATAGGAAATATTGGATAAGGCAAAGAGGGTCCCCTGTTTCATGAAAAACAGGAATATAAATTTATTTGTGGAAATGTTGAGTATCCTTATGTTTAATATGTCAATATTTCATGTCTATGTAAAAGAATACCACTTACTTCATGGATATGAAAAAATAAGAAAAATAATTCTGACTAATAGGTGGAAAAAATGTATGGTAAAAGTTTAATTAATTGAAAAATACTGATATTTAAACAGGGCTTATTTTGAAATGCAAATAAAATATGTGGTGCTACAATGAAATGCAAATGTATATTAACTTAAAAAAAATTGCTCTAGCATCAAGGCCTTTTTACAGCTGATAAGTCCATGAAGAAGTGTCTATAGAGGATAGCAGAAATTACGAGTCTAAAACAGAAACAAATATTTGCAAATGTAAATCTAGCTGGAAATATAGTTCAGAGTGTAGAAGACAGACTTGAGAACTTTGAGGACAAAATATTGGAAAAGGTTAAGTATATTGGAGTTTTATATTGAGCTGATAAAAGTCCACATATCAATAATACCTATTTGGCTATCTTTTTCATACTGTAGTGCAATGATAGGCACAAATTGAGAAACTTATTTATTATGTGAGTAAATTCCTCAAGAGGTGAATGTAGTAATTTAATGTGTGAGCACGAAAAAGGGTACTGCTCTTGCAGTAGTATGAAACTTAAAAATAAGAACAGAAAATTTACATGTGCTCACTGCGTCATTTGTGAGGTAACTCTGAGCTAAAAACGTTAACACTGAAATGCATCATGAAGAGAGTAATGAAGACCTTCCTCCATGGCTTCAACCCCTGAGGTTTTGATATTTTGCTTGATGAAATGAAGGCCCACTTATTAGTCATCTGTAGTTCACAGGGTGAGTAGAACAGGTAAGACATGGTGCTGAAGGTGTATATACATATACACACACATACACAGACATGACACACACATACAGGATTGAAAACAATTGCTTATCCTTGACATTTAGGTAAATTACCACCCGTCACCAGTTAAAACCAAAGACGTGGCTTTTTATTTTTGGTAGCTATTTTAAGCATCAATGTTGTTTAAATTTCTTTGCAGTAATTTTTGTACTAGATACACAAATTTGTGATTTTAGTAACTCATTCTTAGAGAAACTTTATCCTTGGGAAATTAAAATGGCACCAAACTTCTGGCTCCTTTTCATATGCCTAGATTGTTCTACAAACACACAAGGGATTGCTTGAAATCAGAAATCCTCAAATTCTGTATTTAAAGACCAAATTCTTAAAATAAAAAATAGAGGAGATATAATGAATGAAGAATTACAAATGGTTTACTACTGAACCAGCATGCAATATTGTTTTACAAATCCAAACATGGTGACACTGAAAACCAGAACTCTACAAATTATAGAAACTCTTGTGCAAATATTTTATACATGTTTGGAAGTAGCTGTATTTGAGAACATCTGTTTTCCATAATGAACTGAAGAAAACTAAGCATCATTTAAAATTAAAAGATGCATTACAACAGAATACACAAAACCCAATGTTGACTAGAATAGAAGAAAGTGAAACATATTTTGGATCCAAACCAAAGGAGTAATGAATTTTTAAAAAAAGGAAATTTTAATCACTGAACTTATTTAATAGTCCCTGTATTTGCTTCCACTATAGCTGAAAGTAAAATAAAATATCTGATGTTCTATCTGTATAATATTATGCAATAAAAATAAATTAAGATTATATTTTTGGTGGTTGATTTTTTTGCTCATTCATCCAATTTTACTCATTTTAATTGTCTGGCTGAGACTCTACAGAAATGAGATGTAGGCAGTTTGAAATGATGGGTTTTATTATAACTGAAAAAAAAACCATGCAGTCTAGTAATTTAACTACTTAAAAATGACTACACAAATTTGCATGTGAGTTATAATTTAATGTCTTTATTTAATAGTCATACTTCTGAAATTATAAAATAATGTGCCTTTGTGAAAATTATAGGAAAATTCTGGGAAGGCAAACATAAGATTCTTTGATTTAAAAATTTTTGAAAATGATTTTTTGTTCAGTTCATTTATTAACAATGATAGAAGGGTGACAATATGTAGGTAGAGTTATAAATGTGTTGCTAATGGAGCACAAACAGTATTAAACACTAAATGTGAAGGCACTGAAAATCGGGATTCTATATAAATCTCAGAAGGATCATTGTAACAACTATTGTGTAAAAAGAGTCTATCCATGTTTAGAAGTAGAATTTTTTTTCCTTATGCAAAAAGGTTAGATACCCTTCTGAGGGTGACATTATCTTCTCATTAAGAACGAATTTGATCTTTGGCTCCAGTTAGTCTCAAAATTTACAATTTATTCTTCTTTTACGTTGACAATTAATGTTAAAGTCTATATTTAAAATTACAACAATATTCTCTTCTGTCAGGAGAGATTGTCTTCTTTCATATATAAACATTACCTCAATTATCAAGGTTATGACAAATTATATTTTAAAGGGTAACATTATCCATGTCTGCCAAAGATAAACTAAATTAAATGGACAGATAGATTAGATATAAAAAGGGATATTAAGAGATTATGGAATTACTTCCCCCAAGATCTTTTAAAACAGTCCAGATACCCATCTGCCTACAATAGTTTAGGTAAAGTTTGCCTGAAGCCAGCAGGATGAAGCAGAAAGATAACCTCTAGAGGTTTCCTTCAACCATATTTTTTCTAAGATTTCACTATATTGCCCTCGAACTGTACTGGCATCTTCTCAGTTTTCTGATGAAGAATCTGGGTAGCATAGATTTTTTTCTTAGTGTTAACACAGCGTCACTCCAATTTTTAAGTTATATTTTTCAATGTGAAAGAAAGGTAGCCAAAATGGATGTAGTAAAAAAAATTCAGCCTTGGTGTATAAAAATTAAATATGCCAAGCCACATAAATTTTATTAAAAATCCGGATGGCAAAATTGTGAAACTTTACTTCATCCCTCATTACCACAATCTCATTGCCAAAAAATGATATGATTCGGATTTTCAAACAGAATTTTTGTTTTCGCCGTATCAGTTTAAAAGCATATTTTAAATAAACTGAGATATGGTCCCTTAATGTTAAAAGGGGATTGGAATATCTTCCCCCACCAAAAACAAAATATTTAGGTATTCTTTTTTTTGTAATTTATTTATTTATTTTTGAGAGGGGACGGGGGACAGAATCCTAAGGAGGCTCCATGCTCAGCACGGAGCCCCACACAGGCTTGATCACACAAAAGGTGAGATCATGACCTGAGCCGAAATCAAGAGTCGCTCACTTAACCGACTGAACCTTCCAGGCGCCCCCAAATTTCTAGTTCTTCTTAAGTAATAATAAGTGAATGCAGGGCGACCACATAAACCATGCATGTGGGGCACTTCCAAAAGTCTGAGGTGTGAGGGGGTTGCCATACACATAAGTGAATGGCACCCCCTTAGAGTAGGGCAATGCTCACCTGCACAAGCATTTGTGATTGCTCTGGAGTGGCAGTTAGATCACGGCCCACTCCTTTTATACTTGTTTTCCTGTTGATCGATTATGGAGATTCTGAGAAATTCAGTTTTAACACGTGCTGCTTACTTAATGTAAGAAGTTAAGTAATAGTTCAAAACAACTGTTCTGAAGGCTATAGTTTTTGTTGTTGTTAAAACATCAAGAATTTCTTTGCCTTTTCAAATCTAGCCATTATGTTTTTCTTGTTAGTTGTTCATTCATGGGAAGTTCTATTATAAATTACTTGTGGCACTGACAATATTTTTAACTGGGCCAAAACTATGCCATTCTATGAGTATTCTGATAGTTTTATTAGCTGCACACGTAGGAGAGGAAACCACTATCTTCATAACATATGTAAGAATGGCTTACATAATGAATATTTGCACAATTAATGAGTATAGCACATTTTTTTCAAAGTCCGAAATGATTTGTTATTATTTAGGATATATGGCAATTGTTGCTGAGGACTGAAGTATTTTTACAGACAAGTTTGTTTATTCAGTGGAAAGTTGTTCAGCAAGACAGAGTAAGTCACCTACTTAGCCTAGTGGTCCAGTGGTTAAGATTCAGCTCCCTCTCCTAACAGAAAAACTGTGAAGCGTGAGTGAATTTCGGTGTGAGTGTAACAGTGAAGGGACAGGAGGGAAGACAGTTTCTCCGAGAAAAAAAATATCTGATTGGCTTTCCATAAATCAGATGTTCAAAATTTACTTAACTTGAAAATAATATGCTACCATTGTGACAGGAACCTAAGAGAATGGTGGCTAAAGAAAAGTATGTAGGAACCACGTATCTCAAGAAAGCATGGTATCATTTAAAAAATCTGTTACAATTTTTACATGTGCTTCTCATTCAGCAGAAGAAAATATTTTCATTTCACAAAATAAACCTACGTGGCCTATACCACAAACTACACATTGTCATTTATAATTATAGATAACATGCGATAAAAGATGGATTGGGAGTTTTCACTAAATTTTCTTTTGCTAATCCTAATTTAGAGAAGATAAATTCCATTATACTGTGCATGACTGTATTTCATCTTTGTGAAAGCAAGAGAAAGAGATGCCTATAGTAGCTTATATACGGCTGCAGAAAAGGTTCACGTAGCTAGAGCCACTCACTGCCTCGTTTCTCTTTCAATTATACTAAAATCATTTAATAAAAAGAAACGTTTATCACATCTCTGATCTAATCCAAGAAAAGACCATTATTATACTTATTTAAGTTTTATGCTTTTTTTCATAAGATATTGAGTATATTTATATGACTCATTGCAACTACTTTAGTAGTTTTCAAATAATGCATATATCACTTTCTACAAAGAATCCAATAAATTAACAATAAGTTCTGGCCACTACTCAGAGGGAAAAAACTCAAGCATACTCTAGCTGTATAAATCACAAGTCCAGTTTAACGTGAATTAAATGCATAAAATCCATCAGTGTCTCTGGAATTTTGCCCAAAACGTTTGAAAACCACGGATAAAGCAAATGTGATGCAGTTTGGTTTGTGAAAGATGCTCTTTTCCTTCATGTTTCAGAAGGATAATAAAGCTCGAGTCAAGTGATAAAAATAGTTAAAAATTTAAGACTTACAACAAGTCTGTTTAGTAAAGTTTGAAACCGGCAAGAGACTTAGGCATTCTATATTTTTCATTTCTTGTTGTTAAAGATTTCATTGTAGTACCTGTAAAATGTGTGTCTATGCTAAGAAACATGCAGTTTATAGTACTCATTTCAAAACCGTCTGTGTTTGAAAACAATGTTTGGCACAAGAAATCAGCAAAGACATAGGAAAAATATTAAAATCACTGTGGGAGTGACAGCAAAAAATGGAGAGAGACAGATTCTTCCAGTCTGATCCTTTATGATGCTTTTCTAGTTATTGAGTATATAAATTTCAATCCCTTAGTACAACTGAAGGGGGAAAACATGATTATCATATCACTCAAAGCTTCACAATTTTAAATTCAACTCTGATATAAATTCAGTCTGTATAAAATGACTTTTAATATTTTGTTCCTTAACATAAGTATTAAATTTTGTATGATTAAAAATTTATTTACTCTCTCTTCCTTAATTTAGGTTTTTGTTTGTTGTTGTTGCCATTCCTATCCCAACTTGGCAAAATTATCTTTCTGTATTAGGGCAAGGGAAGTTTTAAAGCAAAAGGTAGCACTGGCCATAGCAGGTAATTAGACTTTAAGAGCAATCTTTGGTAAAATAAATAATGTGAAGGGAAATTGTTGTGACCACTTCAGCCTCTCCGCTCCACAGATATGCATCCATAATGTTTCATAAGAGAATTAGGAATATATATAAATAGTCAGACATCATTGGAATTACTTGCTTTTAGAATTTGCTTAATAGAATTATTAGCTTGCTGGCAGGTATAGGGCCAAAGTGAAGTATTCCCAGTATATCAGAGCCCTAAAAGGAAGACATTTTTCATCCCATGATTATAAAGAAACTCTGTAAACTGTTTCTAAAACAGAAAAACAGGAGGCAGGAAAAGCCAGCTTCTCAATAAAGAAGATTACATGCAGAGCTCAGACAGAACCAGACACAAGTTGGTAGTGAGCAATTTGGTAGTGATGTTCATTTAGTTTTCTAGTGCTAAAAAGTCTTCAATGGCTACAGGTAGTTGACAGTATTTACAGAAAAGCTTTGGATACAAACAAATGACAGTATTTTCAGAAAAACTTCCCTTTATAGCATTCAGGAGTAATTGTTCAGTGTTGGTTTAGAAAAAAGGGGTGCCTTTTATTGATTGAATTACCAACACCTTTCATTTCCTTACGATGATGATAATCTTGAAGAAAGTGCTATTAAATTTTAGACATTTTAAATATCTTATTTCTTTAATATATTTAAGATTTCTTGGTTCTTAAAGAGTCTACTCTGCCTTTGATACATGTGCTTGGGGCTCATCAGCACTAATGGGAATTAACAACAAAATGGACCCTTAATCATTTATCTTACATTATAGAAAGGCATGATTTGCGGACTTGATTAGAACTGTAACTGAACAAGATATTATGAAGATGTGATTCTCTTAAACATGTCCATTGCAATAATTCTACTGGAAATTTATTATAAAATTTTTCTTCTAGATAAGTCTGCTGTGATCATTGTTTAAGCTTACGAACAAAATCCTATAAAAATATGCAAGGTATTGGAACACTAGCTATTTACAAAAGTAAAGACATGTATTCATAGCTCATTCAACATCCATTTAGCCTTTACTTGGTATACATCAGTTCATAATACTTACTGGTTTAAAAGTGAAGTTTTCTTTGTCCAGAAAGCTTTGTGTGAAAAGAATTTTCACTGTTTTTTTTTTACTAGGTTTGAAGTTTTTAACAGATAAATACTTTTAGAAAACCTTACCATTTGTGTGACACACATTTATAAATTCAAGCTGAGAAAAATACTAATCTATATAAATATTCCGTAGGCAACACAGAATGTGTATTCCTTGGAGCAAAGCAAAGTGAGAACTGGGAGTTTTCGTGAATTTCAGTTATCCTGATACTGATTATCTGAGCATACCCAGTTTCCAAGTGGCTTCTTGCTGTCTTTATCTGTACTGCCTTTCTCTACCCAAACGATGCACAGTTTACTTCCCTGAAGACATCTTTGCTCCCTACCAAGCTATTTTATTTTACAGCCCCAAGTCAGACGTTTTTACTGTTGCCAGCAATGTTTCTCGCTTCTAGTCTTGAGTTGCAGTATTCTTCATTGTGGATATTATACCACCATCACACCATGATAGAAATGAATTAGGTAACAAATACAGATTTTAGATGATCATTAGTTTGGTGGTTCAAGTTTTTGGTGGTTTTTGTGCTTATTGAGGGAGTGCAATCTGACATAAGTTTACATTATTAACTTGTTTATCTCCCTTTAAATCTTTATACAGAAGAATTATGCTTTAAAAAATAAACAAGAGCAGGGGTACATGGGTGGCTCAATTGATTAAGTGTCAGACTTTAGCTCAGATCATAATCTCACAGCTTGTGGGTTTGAGCCCCAAGTAGGGCTCTGTGCTGACAGCTCAGAACCTAGAGCCTGCTTCAGATTCTGTGTCTCCCTCTCTCTCTGCCCCTCCCTGCTTCTGCTCTCTCTCTCTCTCTCTCTCTCTCTCTCTCTCAAAAATAAATAAATAAATAAACTTAAAAAAATAGAAGCAAGAATACAATCTGTATTGGGATTTTGGAAATTCTGTTATATAGCACAGCCAAAAGAATGGTCACCTATCAGAAATATGGGTACAGGGGCACCTGAATGGCTCAGTCATTTAAGCATCTGATTTCAGCTCAGGTAATGATCTCACGGCTCACGGTTCAAGCCCCGGGTGGGGCCTTGTGCTGACAGCTCAGAGCCTGGAACCTGCTTCGGAATCTGTGTCTCCCTCTCTCTCCACCCCTCCCCTGCTCACGTTCTGTCTCTCTCTCTCAAAAATAAATAAACATTTAAAAAAAATTTTTTAAGAAATATGAGTACAAACTGCTATTGAATGTGAATTATTAATTTGCCTTATCAGAAGATTCAGGAAAATTAAATTATTTTTAAATGAAACAAAAATAGTGAATATCAATAACCAGAAAGAAAATATAATATAAAATTCAGTAGCTTTCTCATGTACAATTATAGCCAGTTAGAACACTTTAAAGATTTAGTGTATAACAGAAACAAAACACGCAATTCTCAATAATAAACTTTATAAGAATATACGATATCCATCAAAATACTACTAAAAATACACTTGGAAATTAAAAGAATGTACAGATAAATTTTTTACCTGAGAAAATAAAATAGTTTAAAGATGTCAAATCACCCCCAGATTGCTTTATATATTGGAAATCATTCAAAAGCCTAATCAAATAACATTGAAATTTCAATTGATTCTAGTAATTATCAAAAAAACTATGCTTGAAAACAAAATTTTTGAAAAAAATTAGAAAAAAAATTAATTATAATGGCATAATGATATTAAAACATTCTAAGATCTATAAAGTATAAAACACATCTTACTATACAATAAATAAAAATGTGGTTGATAAGTAATATAATAAAAATACATCAACAAGACAATATAAGTAATATAATAAAAATACATCAACAAGATAAATAATTTAGTAAGTAAATTGGATGGCATGCATAGGAACAGATCCTAGCACATATAATATTGTATTTTAAGATACTATTCGATATCACAAGTTAATGAATCATTTAATAAATAGTGCCAACATAATTAGCTATTTAGAAAAAAGTCATAACAAACATTTAATTAAATTAATGCCTAAATGGAGTTAGCTTTTTTAAAACAACAAAATGTAGGGGTACCTGGGTGGCTCAGTCGGTTAAATTCTGACTTTAGCTCGGGTCATGATCTCACTGTTTGTGAGTTCTAGTCCCGCATCAGGCTCTGGGCTGACAGTTCAAGGCCTGGAGCCTGCTTCAGGTTCTGTCTCCTCTCCCTGCCCCTCACTCACTCACACTCTGTCTCTCTCTCAAAAATAAATAAACATTTAAAGAAATTTAAAAAAAAATTAAAATAAAATATAACAAAATGTAGATAGTTAACATCAGGATAATAATAATTTTTTATGCAACAAAAAATAATAGAACACATTAAACAGGAAAAAAGTAATAGATTTTAGTTGGTTAAAATCAATAATTATTACGTGTCAAAGTTATTAAACACAGAAGTAAAACCAAGAGGAAAACTAGGTAGATTATTTTTAATATTATTCCAAATAGCAAATATTTAAATATAACAAAATATTATATAATTTAATAGGAAAAAAATAAATATCTAATAAAAGGTTTGACAGAAACAAGGATATTCCATAAGAGAAAAAAAACAAATGATTATTAAATATATGAAAAAATTAGCCTAAGAAACCAAAGAATACAAATTAAAATAAAACCTCATTATACTTGGTTCAATAGAATATAGTTTCTAAAATGATAACATTTAGAGGTAAGAGTGCAATAAAATATTCACTTTGAGAATGTAAACTGGTAAGAATTTTAGGGACAGAAATTTAACCATATGTTGTACTAATTAGCTGATATACATTAATATCCTTAATTCAATAATTCAACATTAAAGAATTTATCTTGAGGTAATAATCAGAGCCCCTCACCGGATTCATGCACATGCACACATAGTTATTTTGTTATTTTAAAGCAAAAAAATAAGTATCTTCACCATGTGATATACCAGGAAGCATTTAAAATAGTATTTTCAAAATATTTAATGATACGAAGAAATGTTCAAAGTATGTTAACAAAGCATGTACAGAAGTATCTATAGCCTTAAATAAATTGTAGGAAGAAAGAAAGAAAGAAAGAAAGAAAGAAAGAAAGAAAGAAAGAAAGAAAAAAGGAAATAACAAGAAGGAAAAGAGGAGAATGAAGGAAAAGTAGAATGAGGAGAAACCGAAAAAATATTTTATAATTTATGTTTATTTGTTTCATTTAGTGAATGGTATCATGCAAAACAGAAACTGGAATCATTTTGTTATTGTTGTTTATGTATTTATTTTGAGAGGGAGAGGGACAGAGAGAGAGAGAGAGAGAAAGCACACGCATGCACACTAGAGGAGGAGAGAGGAGAAAGAGAGAATCCCAAGCAGCAGAATCAGTGAGCAGCGCAGAGCCCTCGGGGGGCTTTGTGTCTTGCATGACATCTCAACCGTGAGACCATGACCTGAGCTGAGATCAAGCATTGGATGCTTAACCAACTGAGTCATCATTCGCCCCTATCTATCCCGTCCCTAGATATCATATAATGTCATTCATCAGTATTTCAATATATACTTCTAAAAGATAAGGACTTTTAAAAAACTATAATACCATTGTTACATCTAAAATGTAATAATAAGTTGTTAATATTATCAAATATCCATTCAGTGTTCACAAATATGTCATAAATGCCCATTCTTTAGACATATTCTAATATGAAAGTCCATAAATTGCAGTTAGTTGGTATGTTCAAGAATCTTGTTTGTAATCTATAGCAGGGTTTTCTAACATCAGCACAGTTGACACTGGGGCCCATAACTGTTGTAGGGGACTGCCCTGTGTAAAGTTGGATGTTAAGCATCATCCTAATCCTCTGTCTAGATGCCAGTAGCACTTCTCAAGTTGTGATAACCTCAGATATCTCCCAACTGTTAAATGCCCGATGGAGGTGCAAAACCACCTCCAGTTGAGGACCGCTGATGTACAGGCTACTTCTTTTATCCCAAGCTTTTTTCCCTTTTGCAGATTATTCTTGGAAGAGCTTGGAAGCTTTGTTTGTGTGGATTGTCCCACAGGCTGGATTTTGCCAATTGCATCTCCCAGGTGTAACGTAACACATAGAGTCATTCTCTATACTTTTGTAAAGAGTGTTGGATTTAGAGGATGAATCACATCACACATGACCAGAAAAATTATTTCTTCCCCTCTTCATCGTCAAAATCAAGTCAATTGAGTCCTTTGCTATCAAATCTCTAATTCTTTCAAATTTGCCTACTTTCTTCCCTCACTAAATTACCCCAGTTCAGGCCACAGTCATCTCTCACCTGGATTAATAACCCCATTCTCCTAACTGGTCTGTTTTTCCAATCTTAGCCATATCCAATCTCTTCTTCACAGAGAAGCCTGAGTGAATCTTTCTAAAGTGCGAATCTAATTATTCCAAGCATTCTGCACGTCTCCTCAAACACCTAAAACACTCCAGTGACTCTCCATTGCCCTCCGGGTATTGTCTGGATTCCTCTCTGGGGCTTCTTATGTACTTTGTGATTGGACAACCTCTTATCTTCCTAATCTCTTCCTACTCAACTTTCAGTATAGGTCTCCATACTTTCTTTTCATGTATAATTCATAAACAACATATGCTCATATTTCTGTGTGTTTAAAATTTTGTGTAAACAGTAGCATATTGTTCCTATTCTTTTGCAACTTAACTTTTTTTAAAAATTTACTTTTTATTTCATGTAGAGTTAGTTTTTTAACTACTACCCAGCAATCCATTGTTTAAATAAAACTATTTATCTTTCTACTTCAATATTTTTGTGTTTCTAATAACTGGCATGAAGTTGCTATTCAAAAAATGTTGACATACCTAAAGGCTAAAGCTAAAAGAAGTAGTTACCAAAATTAAATATTATAAAGAATCAAGGGTGGGGTTTAAGAAAAGGCAAAGTGCTATACTTTTAAAGTTTTATACTTGAACTTATCTTTTTCTTTTAAATTTTTTTAAAGAAAATCTAATTTTAATAAAACTAGTTGCACAAATTTTTATCTCTTCTTTCTGAACCAGTGATTCCTAAATAACATTCTATATTGCAGTATGTATGTCACTAAGAAATCTCCAATCATGTCATAAAATGCAAACAGAATTAATTTATATCTATAGAATTATAACAAACATTTGCCAAATAGCAAATTTAGAGAGATTTGGACTATATTCTTGCAAACCCAAATCAACAATAAAATATGGAACAACTTCAAAGAGTGGGATATCTTCATTTTTAAAATATACCACATTCTGTCCATTCTTTACTAACAAAAATGAAAATAGATCAGTCAATAATCACAGTCAAGGAGTGTATGGATAAAATACTTTGGAAATGCCCTCACTGACTATTTTTTAATTCCCTAACGCAAGCATTTTCTAGAACCTCAACTATCTTTAATTTCTCATTTAGTTACATGTTTATCTCTTAAACGTACAAAAATGCAAACATAGATCACATTGGGAAAAAATAAAGGATGCATCTTTAGCATCCAAAACAGAAATTATTAGTGCCTTATGAAATTATAATTCAAGTGATAAGGTAATTTTTATTGAATAAAATAAAAATCATTAACAATAAAAGGAAAATTTAAAAAGTCACATTGTAAGTCTTCTAGTTGTTTTTTTTTTAAACTCATTTAAGATCAGCTGAAGTAGTAAGAAGTTTGTGAAATCTCATCGAAATTTCAGTTTGCAGTCTGGTAAACTTTTATTTATTCTGAGCTTGTTGATAGCATCCAGTCAAATCTTTTATGTTTTATTCATGTGTTAGACAATCACTATTGACAATTAGTACGTACTAATTCCAGATCTGTTGACTTAAGAACTCCTTTCATTTACTCAGATTTACTTGACTTTATTTACAGAGAACACTTTTGAAAACCAAACACTTAACCACATGCCCAGATCTAGGAAGGTTTAAAGAGGTAAGTCTTGAACATGATTGAAGGAGAACAGAAAATTCTCAGCATTGCAGATAACTACTGAATAAATGAATAGATGATAGATGATCAATAGGTGATAGATGATAGATAGATAGATAGATAGATAGATAGATAGATAGATATAGATAGATACATATGTAGATGATAGAAATCATCTCTTTCTAAATCAAGCTTTTCCATTATTTCATAATTATTTTAGGTAAAGGAATTATACAAATTATCAGGGAGTCCTTCCTTCTATTGTCAGTATAAAAACATAGCCCAAATCCAAACCCTAAATTATTTTTGATAATCCAACATGTTATCAGTGCCTCTGTGTTTCTGATGCTTCTAGTATTGTAAATAATTTACCTACTTATTACCTATTACCTACCTTATTGTTGTAAAATTCTGTTATTTATTCTATGCCTCCCTTTTGGGTTCATTTGGCACAAATATATAAGCAATGTGTATAATTTCATCATTTAAAAAAACTAACACGTATCACTGCTCTTGACGTAATTTTTACTGCAAATGATATTTGTAGGTTCTTAGACCAACTTTAGTTACTATTTCCAAGATATTTTAAGAGTCCTGACTGAAGTTAAGTGAGTATTATGTTAAGTATTTTGACATCAAAGTATGAAATTTCTGAAATTACATTTAAAAATGGAGAATAACTTTGGAGTCGTAGGATGATTGAGAGGAGGTTGACTGATGTGTTCCTTGAAATTAAAAGTAAATATAGATGCATTGAAATTTAACCTAATGTAAGTTGTCAAAAAACAATCTAAAATAAATCTCTACAAAAAATTTGTTTTTATTTCATTAAACTGAGGTTCATCTCTCTTCTTTTAATTTATTTGAACTGTATACACTTTATCAAAAAGTTAGGGGTTATATTTAGTATCCAATTATCTATCCTATAAATAGTGATAGCATTAAATCTGCAAATACATTTTAATTCAATAGAATACCTCTATTCTTATTTCAAAGAAAAATTATGACTATCAGCATCATCCGTGTCAAATTCCTCTTTTCACAAATGTCCCTATACACCCCCAGTCTCACCAAATAGGGATAGGGGTTGTCCTCTTCATCCAGTTGTGCTCTTGACCTTTTCCATTTCTATACCTTCAAAAACAGTCTCTACCATGCATTCCTCCCAACCCGTCTAACTTCAATCTCTTGGTTTTGTAATAACATTCTTCAATTCCTTCAAGCTTCTCTCCTGCTAAAAAACAAATGATAGATAATTATTTTGAAAGAAATATTCTTCCTTATATCTGATATGCCATATGATTTCACTCATATGTGGAATCTAAAAAAAAAAAACCCACAAATGAACAAACAAACAAAAAACAGAATCAGACCTATAAATACAGAGAATAAACTGATGGTTTCCAGAGGGGAGGAAGGTAGGGGGATGGACAAATTGATGAAGGGAAGTGGAGATACAGGCTTCCTGTTATGGAATGAATAAGTCACAGGAATAAAAGGTACAGCACTGGGAATATAGTCAATGATATTGTAGCAGAATTGTACGGTTACAGATGGTAGCTACACTGGTGGTGAGCATAGAATAATTTGTAGAGAAGCCGAATCACCATGTTGTACACCTGGAACTAATGTAACATTGTGTGACAACTATACTCAAATATTTTTTTAATTTGATATACTTTAAAACTTTTTAATAGCTTTTACCTTTACTCAGATTTCTTAAGATGTTGGTTTGCCCTGGCAGATTCATCTTCCCTATAATTCAGTTTCTCCACTACTCCAATGAAACTATTGCGACAAAACTTTTTAATAGCACTCATAGAATAAAGATCCTATAGTCTTATCTAAATATCTGTAGCAGCCTTGACCTGCCTCTTCTCTGAACTTCAAGATATATATTGACCTTATCTACGAAACAGCAATATAAAACTCATTCTAAAACTGAATTTAATAAATTTCCCTCCAAATCTGTTTTTTGTTTGTTTGTTTGTTTTCTTTTTCCTTTATGTTTTCTCCCAATCAGTCTCAACATCCTTGGAGGTCTTTTTCTATCAGGAAAACATTATTCTCCAGCTTAAGGACTGGCTGGTAGGGGAGTAAGGAAGGGAGGTTGAAGTTAGTAACATGAGAAGAAAACATCACTACTTCTTCATCCCAACTGTACAATTGGCATTACCTGGGGAGCTTTCAGAAAATCCTGATGCCCAAGATATTCTGATGTAATATTTTCACAGCATCCACTCAGTGATGGATATCACATTAGTCACCGTGGACAAAATGTTGAACAGGCAAGGTGTTGTCTCTGCCCTCACAGTTTTTAGTCCATGAATGGAAACAATTAAACAGTCAATCTCTCTTTAGAATTACAATCACTATAATAAAAAAATATACAGATGGCTGTCACAGAACATGCAGGCTACCTAACTCAGATTCAGAAAGTTAAGAAAAGCCTCTGGAAGAAGTGACTTCTTTGAAAGGAGATCCAAAGGAATAGCCAAGCAAAGGTGAGAAGAGTTGCCTGGGCAGAAGGAACAGTATGTTCAAAGCTTTGAAGCAAGAAGGGGACATGACTCAATGAAAGAAATGAAAGAGGTTCATCTTATCTAAAACCAGGTGCAAGTGAGAGGAAGGTGAGTAGAGCTGAAATTGGAGAAGTAAACAAGGATCATATCAAGAAGTTTGGAGTCTCTAAGAGAAGTGATTAAACATTCCTAATGAGGGGCAAAGTTTTAGGTTCACATGGTCATGACTTTGACAAACATGGTGGTAGGGAGAAACTGAAAACTTCCTTTGTCACTCATATTTAAAAAACCTTTTTAATTTTTTTTTTCATTCTTGTGTTAGGTCAGAAATACCCATGCTATAATCCATGAAATAGTTAGCCAGGAATCATGAAATCAGTAAATTCTCCTAAAAGCTAGTCTTTTTTGTTTCCTTCTTTATTACATTGTCCTGAAAGGGCCATGGAGCTATGTAGGAAGTCTCAATGTATCACTCAGTACCATGTCCTCAAGTCGATAACCTGGATGGGATTGTAAATTTTTACCTCTTCATCCTTGAGGCCACACACCCATCATAAACACTTCCAAACACTAGGTCTTCTGTATTTTCCTTCTAAATATTTCTGGAATTTACCTTATTCTTTTCATTCTTTTTACTACTTGCTTAGTTATAGTAGGCAGAATGATGGAGACTCAAAGATGCCCACATCCTAATCCTAACAACATGTGAATTTGGGATACCTTACGTAGCAAATGGGGTTTTGCAAATGTGGTTAAGGTTAAGGGTCTTGAGAGGGGGCCATTTTCTTGGATTATCCATGTGGGCCCAATTTAATCACATTAGTCTTTGAATGTAGAGAACCTCTCCCAGCTATGGTCAGAGAAAGAGATGTGATGGCAAGAGTGGATTCAGAGAGACGGCACAATGCTGGCTTTGAAGATGGAAAAAGTTGAAAATGTTCTCCTGGAGCCTCCAGAAAGAAACATAACCTGCCAACATCTTGATTTTATTATTATTTTTTTCTTTGTTTTTTAGAGGAGTTTTAAGTTTACAGTAAATTAAGCAGATAGTACATGGGATTCCTGAGACTCCATTCTCTTCCCTCTTCAAAATTTCCTTTATTATTAACATCTCTTGCATTCATGTGGTAATGCATTATTGAAACATCATAATGAACTAAAGTCCATCGGTTACATTAAAATTGACTCTTTGTATTGTATAGCTCCATTGGACAAATGTCCAATGGACATTTTGACAAATGTATAATGTCACGTATTCACCATTAAAGTATCAGAAGGAGGGCCACCTGGGTGGCTCAGTCAGTTAAGTGGCCGACTTCAACTCAGGTCATGATCTCACCAGTTCGTGAGTTTGACTCCCAGGTCAGGCCCTTTGCTGCCATCTTGAAGCCTGGAGCCTGCTTCAGATTCTGTGTCTTCCTTTCTCTGCCCTTCACCCACTCATAGTTTCTCTCTCAAAAATAAATTAATGTTAAAAAAATAAAATAAAGTATCATAAAGAATATTTTCACTGCCCTGTAAATTCTCTGTGTCACATCTATTCAGCTCTGTCCTTTTCCCTTTGAAACTCTGAAAACCACTAATTGTTTATATAATATTGTCTTTTCAAGAAAGCCGTATAGTTGAAATTATACACTATGTAACCTTTCAGTCTTGCTTCTTTCACAAAACAATATGCATTTAAAAATTTCTCGTGTCTTTTAGTGGCTTGATAGCTCACTTCTTTTTATTGCTGAGTGATATTCTATTGTACTGGTACACTACAATTTGTTTACTCATTCACCTTTTGAAGGACATCTTGGTTGCTTTCAGTTTGCAGCAATAATGAACAAAGCTGCTACAAATATTCATGTGCAGCTTTTTGTGTGTATATAAGTTTTTAACTCATCTAGGTAAATACCTAGGGATACATGGCTGTATTGGTTGGTAAGACTACATTTAGCTTTGTAAGAATCCACCAAACTGCCTTCTAAAGTGGCCATACTATGTTGCATCCCTACTAGAAATGAATAAGAATTCCTGGTGCTCCATATCTTTGTCATCATATGATATTATCACTTTGTTTGTTTGTTTGTTTGTTTGTTTGTTTGTTTGTTTGTTTTTTAGCCATTCTAATAGGCAGGTACTAGTTTCTCATTATTGTTTAAATTTGTAATTCCTTCATGACATCTGATATTGAACATCTTTTCATAAGCTTATTGCCATCTGTATATCTTCTTTGGCAGGGTGTCTGCTCAGGCTTTTTGCCTATTTTTTAAATGGGTTGTTTGTTTTCTTATAGTTGAGTTTTAAGAGCTGTTTACCTGTTGCATAACAGTCTTTTATCAGATACATCTTTTGAATATATGATTTCCCAGCCTATGGTTTGTAGTCTCATTCTCTTGACATTGTCTTTTATACAACAGAAGTTTTTAATTTCAAAGAAGTCCAACGTATTAATTTTTTTCATAGATCATTCTTTTGGTGGTGTATCTAAAAATTCATTGCCAAAACCAAAGTCACCTAAATCTTCTCTGATATTATTTTCTAAAAGTTCCATATTTTGCATTTTACATTTAGATCTATGATCCATTTTGAACTAACTTTGCTGAAACTGTAAGGTCAGTGTTTAGGTTTTTATTTATTCATTTATTTGCATGTAAATGTCCAATTGTTCCAACACTATTTGTTAAAAAGACTGTTTTGTCTTTATTGATTGCCTTAACTCCTTTGCCAAAGATCAACTGACTACATTTGAGTGTGTCTATTTGAGGGCTAACTATTCTGTTCCGTTACCTATTTGCCTCTTCTTTCACCAGTACCACATTATCTGGATTATTGTAGCTCTATAACAAGTTTTGAAGGTGGGTAGTGCCCATTTTCCAACTTTGATTTTCTTCTTTAGTATTTCATTGGCTATTTGGAATCTTTTGCTGTTGCATATACATTTCAGAATCAGTTTGCCAAAACATAAATTTCCAAGATTTTTATTGGAATTGCTTGTATATATAGATAAAGTTGGAAGAAATGACATCTTAATAATGATGAGTCTTTCTATCCATGAACATGATATATCTCTTCATTTATTTAGTTCTTTGGTTTCTTTCATAAGAGTTTTATAGTTTTCCTCATATAGATATCATGCATATTTTGTTAGATTTATACCTAAATATTTCAGTTTGGGGGGCTAATTAAATGCGTTATGTTTTTAATCTCAAATTCCAATTATTCATTTCTGGTATATAGGAAAGCAGTTGACTTTTGTATACTAATCCTATATCCTGCAACCTTGCTATATTCATTCTTTAGTTCCAGGAGGATTTAGTGCGGTTGATTCTTTGGGGTTTTCTATATAGATAATCATGTCATCCTCAGACAGTTTTATTTCCTCCTCTTCAGTTTGTGTACTTTTATCTTCTTTCTATTCCTGCTTTATTGAGTTAGCTAGTACTTCCAGTATGATGTTAAATAGAAAGGGCATTCTTGGCTTGTTTTTAATCTTGGGGGGAAAGTGTCTAATTTCTCACCATTAAGTATGATGATAGCTTTAGGCTTCTTTAAATGTTTTTTTTTTTTTTTTTTTTTTTTTTTTTTATCCAGTTAAAGATGTTCTCTTCTATTCCTGGTTCACTGAGAATTTTTATTATTAAAGGACGTGGATTTTGTCAAGTGCATTTTCTGAATCTATTGTTATGATCATAAGAGCTTTCTTCTTTAGGTTTTTGATGTGAATTATTGCATTAATTAATTTTCAAGTGTTGAACCAGACTTGCTACGTTGAATAAATACCACTTGATCATGGTATATAAATCTTTCTTTAGATTGTTGTTTAGATTTGCTAATATATCGATGAGGATTTTAATGTTCATGAGAGATATTAGTCTTGTAGTTTTCCTTTTGTGTAATTTATTTATATGGGTTTGGTATCAGGTTAAAATTGGCCTTCTAGAAAGTTTTCTGGAAGAGAGTGTGTAGAATTGATATTATTTCTTTCTTATATATTTGGCAGAATTCATTAGTGAACTCATCCGGGATTGGTGCTTTCTATTCTGGAAAGTTATTAACTTGATTTCTTTAATACATATATGTACCTCAGGTTGCCTGGGTGGCTCAGTCAGTTGAGCGACCGACTTCGGCTTGGGTCATGATCTCATGGTTTGTGAGTTCGATCCCCGCGTTGGGCTGTACTGACAGCTCAGAGTCTGGAGCCTGCTTCTGATTCTGTGTCTCCCTCTCTCTCTGCCCCTCCCCCACTCATGCTCTCTTTCTGTCTCAGAAATAAACATAAAAAAATTAAATAAAATTTTTAAAAATTTTAAAAAAATACATATGTGCCTCTTCAGATTATTTATTTTTCCTTGTGTGAGGTTTTATATTGTTTCTTTAAAGGAACTGGTTCATGTCACTTAAGTTACCAAATTTATAGGTCATAGAGTGGTTTATAATATTCCTTTATTATTCTTATTAATGTCCATGGAATCAGTAGTGATTGCCCCTCTATCACTTCTGATATTAGCAAATTGTGTCCTGTATTTACTTCTCTTGATTAGCCTGGCTAGAGATTTATCCACTTTATTGGTCTTTTCAAAGAACCAACTTTTGGCTTCATTTATTTTCTCTACTGTTTTCCTGTTTTCAACTTCATTGTTATTGTGATTTATTTTAATATACCTGCTTAATTTTATAATACTCTTCTTCCTCTAGTTTCCTAAGGTAGAAGCTTAGATTATTGATTTTAGGTCTTTCTTCCTTTCTAATACATATATTCAATGCTATAAATTTCCCTCTAAGCACTGCTTTTGCTGCATTCCACAGATTTTATAAGTTATATTTTTATTTTCACTCAGTTCAAAATATTTTTAATTTTATTTGAGATTTCTTCCTTTGAATCATGCATTACTTAGAAATGTGTTGTTTAATCTCTGAGATTTTCCAGTTATCTTTCTGTTACTGTTTCTAGTTTAATTCCATTGTGTTTAACATATTTTATATGATTTCTAAAATTTTACAATTGTTGAAATATGTTTTATCGGCCAGAATGTGGTTTATTTTGGTGAATGTTCCACATAACCTTGAGAAGTATGTGCATTCTGCTGTTATTGGATTAAATCTTCTATAAATGTCAATTAGATCCTTTTGATTGATGGTGCTGTTCATCTCAATTGTATCCTTACTAATTTTCTGCCTGCTGGACCTGTCAATTACTGATAAAGTGATGTTGAAGTCTCCAACTAGAATAGTGGATTTGACTATTTCTCATTGCAGTTCTCTCAGTTTTTGCCTCATGTAATTTGATGCTCTGTAGGATACATACACATTAAATATTGTTATATATTTTTGGACCTATTTATCATTATATAATGCTCCTTTTTACCTTGATAATATTTCTTGTCTGAATTCTGCTTTTTCTGGAATTAATTTTAATATTCCAACTTCCTTTTGATTTGTGTTAGCATGGCATTTCCAATTTTTTTACTTTTAATTTATCTGTGTCTTATACTTAAAGTGGGTTTTCTGTGGACAACGTACATTTGGGTTTTTATCTATTCTGTCAGCCTCTGTTTTTGAATTGGTATATTTAGACCAGTCACATTTAAAGTAATTATTGATACAGTTAGATTAATATCTGCATTATTTGTAACTTTCTTCTGTTCATAATGCTTTTTTTTCTTTCTTTATATCTCCTTCTTTCTCTGTCTTTTCTGGCTTAAATTGAGCATATTATACAGTTTTATCTTCTCTCATCTCTTAGGATATCAATTGTACTTCCTTTTTATAATTTTTTAGTGTTTAGTATTTAATATTTATGTAGCATTTTTAATTACTTCCCTAGAGTTTGCAGTATACATTTACAACTACTCTAAGTCGACTTTCAAAAAATAATGTACCACTTCACAGGTCGTGCAGGCTACTTTATAGAAGTGTACTTCCTATTTCTTTCTCCAGTCCTTTATAACATTCTCACCATTTATTTCACCTAGCCATAAACTATAATTACTCAGTACATCATTGCTATCATTATTTTGAACAGTTATCTATATTATCCAATAATAATATTAATGTTAAAGTTTTTGTTTCATTCTTTTTCATTCCTCATTTAATGCTTTTCATTTCTTTACATAGACTTGAGTTTCTTATCTAATTTTCTTTCTCTCTAAAGAACATCTGTTAACATTTTTTACAGGGGATGCTTAGGGGCAACAAATTCCCTGTTTTTGTTTTTCTGAGAAAGTTATTATTTCTCCTTTCCTTTGAATGATAACTCTACTGGATTCAGAATTTTAGGCTGATGGGTGTTTTCTTCCTTTCAATATTTAAATGTTTCACTCCACTCTCTTCTTTCTTACATGGTTTTTGATGACATCTTAATTTTAACTTAGTGAGACCCGTGTCAGACTTCTGAACTATAGAGCTCTAAGATAAATAAATTTGTGTTGCTAAAACCCACTAAGTTTGTGGTAATTTGTTATGGCACCAATTAGAAACAGTAATACAATACTTCAGGTATTCAATATCTTTTAACTTAAAGAGTCTCTAACTGATCATTTTATCTCAAGGCTTACTTTCTTCAAATCCATCTGCAACGCTGTCAGAGAGATTGATAAAAAACTAAAACTTGGCAATGACATAAGAATCTTCTTAAACTCTGTAGGCTACAGAATAAATACCAAGCACCACCACATGAAATATTAAGCCCTCCATGACCTCGGCCACCAACCTATTTAGTATCAGTTTTCATCATACATTCAAATTTTACTTCCTATAGTACCAAATTGCTTATAGTGTATATTAGATAAGATACTTTTAATAAAGTAAGTAGTAATAAAATCTGGTTATTTTAACAAAAATAGAATTTATAAATATGGTTCTAGATTAAGAAATAAAAAGTCCTTGGAGGGTTAGGATCTTCTCTCCAGACAGTTGGCACCAAATGACTCAGCACCAGCACCAGCTACCATCTGTTTTTATTCATCTGCTTAAGGCTTCCATTCCATAACAGAGAAGAACAGATCAAATTATCTTATCCTCACTTTTCCCCAATCTCACTACCTCCATAGACCGTCGATGTTCCCAGGGACAATACGGTAGATTGGCCCATATCCTTGGCCCGGGAACTGAGATACTAACCAAAAGGAAAAAGAAGAAAAGCTGCTGTGTGGACAAAAATAAGAATTCTATACATGTTATGTAGTTCACAGTTTTATGCCATTCCCACCCTTCTTCACCTAGAAGGTATGAAGTTCCCTGTAAAAGAAAACCTTTTTTTATGTAGTCACTATAATTTTGGCACCACACCTGTGGAGTTTCTACACCAAGCAATTCTCTAAGTCTCTGAGAACACCATCTGGGTCTCGTACAGTGCTTTTCTTTTTTTAAAAAAATTTTTTTAATGTTTTTATTTATTTTTGAGACAGAGAAAGACAGCATGAACGGGGGAGGGGCAGAGAGAGAGGGAGACACAGAATCGGAAGTAGGCTCCAGACTCTGCGCCATCAGCCCAGAGCCCGACGCGGGGCACGAGCCCACGGACCGCGAGATCGTGACCTGAGCTCAAGTCGGCCGCCTAACCGACTGAGCCACCCAGGCGCCCCTTGTACAGTGCTTTTCATTCTGACACTAACTACTCAGAGTTGCCACAGAACCCCAGGTTAAGGGCTGAATTAAACAATATTGCCCCCACTTCAGACGCCAGTTGCAAGATCAGGCCTCCCACACTTCTGACCACCAGTTCTGGCTACAGCTCAGGGGTTCCTGTGACCCCCGCTTGGGTTCTATAATTTGTTACAGTGGCTCTGAATTCTGGAATTCAGGAAAACATTACTTACTATTAATAGATTATTATAAAAGATGCAATTCAGGATAAGCCAAATAGAAGAGATGCATAGGACAAGATATGGGGAAGGAGAAGCTTACACACCCTCTCTTGGCATGTCACCCTCCCAGAATCTTGATGTTTTCAGCAACCCAGAAGTTCTTTGAACCCTGTCATTTAATGTTTTGATTAAATCATTGACCATTGGTAATTAATTCAATCCTCAGCCTTTCTCCCCCTCCCTGCAAGGGTCAGGAGTGAAGGTGTGGAGACTGAAAGTTTCAACCCACTAATCATCCCTTGGCCTTTTGTAACCATCCACTATCCTCCATGTTTAACTTCATTAGTGTAAATTCAGGTATGGTTGAAAAGGGATAATTACCAATAACAAAGGATGCTCCTTTCACCCATATCAGGAAATTCCAAGGGTTTTAGGAGGTCTCAGTAACCTCGGATGAAAACCAAATGAATATTTATTCTTGTTATTATATCACAATATCACCCTGAACTCATTATGTTGGCATTCTCTACATATATGTCAGTTTATCCAACTAGGCTTCAAACCTAAAGTTTTTAAAAAATATTTATTTATTTATTTGGGAGGAAAGAGAGGAGGGGAGGGGCAGAGAGAGAGAATCCCAAGCAGGCTCTTTGCTGTCAGCATGGAGCCCAATGCGGGGCTTTATCCCATGAACTGTGAGACCATGATCTGAGCCAAAACCAAGAGTCAGACACTTAACTAACTGAGCCACCCAGGTGCCCCTAAACCTAAAGTTTTCCACAATGGTTTTACTAAATTAGACCAACCAACCAGCTGATTTTCCTCCCTCCCCCCATCTGTCTCTCTATCCCTCCCTTCTTCCTTCCCTTCCTCCTTCCTTCCTTCCAGCCTTCTCTTCATGCACAAGTGCAGTTTCAATCTCTGTACACTAAAGTATACTTCTGGGGTGGAGAGCATTAGATATTTTTCAAGGGGTTGAATAGGGATTCAAGTAAATCTTTTCTAAAGTTTAAGGAACACAGAACCCTCAGCTGACATCAGGATTATAAAATCTGGTAGTAAAAACAGATGTGTAATCAAATAAAACATTAGAGTATACATATTAGATAAAAAGCAGATCACAAAAGTGCTGTCCCTAATAACCATAAATTTTTAATGTTAAAATGTAATAAAAAGTTTACTAACAGCAATAAAACATTTATAAAGTCAGACCTCATGCCATACTCTCCAAAGCATATACAGTATTCCCTCCACATCTGACCAAACAACAAAAATATCATTAAATTATGGCAAATAATGCTTTTCAAGCCACCAGCCCTCAAATGATCCCTAAGTTCAATGGTCCCTAAGAGATGGGATGCAAAACAGGTGAGCCCTATAATTTCCCCCGTTTGCTACTGTGATGGCATATCCAGGTTGCTGCTCAAGTATGGGGAAACCAGGCAGAGCCTAACAGGCCTAACATTTCTCCTACCTGAGAAAATGGAATACAGGTAGACCAAGGGGGATAGAAGTCAAAGGACAGAGTGCCAAAGAGGAAGAAACTGTACCCAGAGAAAATTCTGATGACCTCCACAGGATCCCTCTCAAGTATTCAGGTGAATATTTGTCAACCCATGCTTGTGAAGAAAATACCCAAAGCTGGAAGAGAGTGTGGAGGAAATACCCTACAAAGATCCAGAAAAAGTGTCTATTCCCACCAGATGGACTGAAAAACCTCATAAGTTATGAGGCACAGGGCAGAGTACACAGAAAGGTCTTACCTCAATAGTAGGGAATAATTGGCTACAAACTAAGTGCTATTCCAGTGCCACCCAACAGAGCTAAAAAGCAATATCTAAAAAGGATCAAATATTTCAAAAATAACAACTGTGTCCCAGAACAAAGTCAAGAATATTTATAAGAATACAGAAGTATCCTACCCAAAAAGGTAAAATTCACAATGTCTGTCAATCAAAAAATTATCAAGTATTCAAAAAAGCAAGAAAATAAAACCCATAAAGAGGAGAAAAATCTATATACTGTATATTTAAAAGGTTATGTAGATACAGGCACCTGGGTGGCTCAGTCAGTTAAGCGTCTGACTTCAGCTCAGGTCATGATCTCACGGTTCGTGAGTTTGAGTCCCTCATCGGTCTCTACACTGACAGTGTGGAGCCTGGAGCCTGCTTTAGATTCTGTGTCTCCCTCTGCCTCTACCCCTGCCCCACTTGTGTGCACTGTCTCTTTCTCTCTTTCTCTCTGTCTCTAAAAAATAAAAAACGTTAAATTTTTTAATTTATGTAGATAAATGCAAAATTTTTCAAAAAACCTAAATCAAATATCTAGAGATGAAAATTACAAAGTATGCAGTAAAAAGTATACTGTATGGGATGAATTACAGTTTAGACATTACAGAAAAAGAAATTAGTAAATTTGAAAATGTAACAATAGAAACTATACAAAATGAAGTACAAAGAGAAATGAGATTTTCTAGTTTATTTTCCAGAAGATATAAAATGGGCGGAAGACATGAACAGACACTTTTCCAAAGAAGACATCCAGATGGCTAGCAGACACTTAAAAAGATGCTCAACATCACTCATCATCAGAGAAATACAAATCAAAACTACAATGAGATACCACCTCACTCCTTTCAGAATGGCTAAAATTAACAACACAGGAAACAACAGATGTTGGTTATGATGCGGAGAAAGGGGAACCCTCTTACAGTGTTGGTGAGGATGCAAACTTGGGCAGCCACTCTGGAAAACAGTGTGGAGGTTCCTCAAAAAGTTAAAAATAGAACTACCCTATGACTTAGTAATTGTACTACTAGGTATTTACCCAAAGGATACAAAAATACTGATTCAAAGAAGCATATGCACGTCAATGTTTATAGCAGCATTATCAACACTAACCTATCTATGGAAAGAGCCCAAATGTCCATCGACTGATGAATGGATAAAGAAGAGGTAGTATATATACACGATGGAATATTACTTACCATCAAAAAGAACGAAATCTTGCCATTTTCAAAGACATGGATGGAGCTAGAGTGTGTGACGCTAAGCAAAACAAGTCAGTCAGAGAAAGAAAAATACCATACAATTTCACTCACATGTGGAATTTAAGAAGGAAAACAGATGAACATATGGGAAGTGGGGAAAGAAAAGAGAGAGGAAAACAAACCACAAGAGACTCTTAACAATAGAGAACAAACTCAGGGTTGATGGAGAGTTGGGTGGGGGATGGGCTAAATGGGTGATGGTTATTAAGATGGCACTTGTTATGATGAACACTGAGTGTTATATGCAAGTAATAAATCACTGAATTCTACTACTGAAACAAACATTACACTCTATGTTAACTAACTTGAATTTAAATACAAATTTGAAAAATTAAAAAAAGAAAAAGACAAACAACAGTTCACCAAAGATATATAAATGGCAATTAAGCATATGAAAAGACACTCAACATCATTAGGCACAGAGAAATATAAATTAAAACAATAATGAGATACCCCTACATACTTTTTGAATTGCTAATATTAAAAAGACTGGTTATGCCAAGTATTGGTGACAATATGGATGAAATGGCACTCTCATACACTGCTGATGGGAATGTACATTGGTACAACCACTTGGAAAAGTCTGACTTTTTTATATAGTTAAACTTACACATCCACCATAGGACCCAGCCATTTTTTCTCCTTAGTTTTCCCAATTAAAGTAAATGTCCAAACCTAGGCTGTTATGACAAGTTTATTTATAATTACCGAAATATGGAACCAACAGAAATGTCCATCAATACATAACTGAATAAACAAACTCTGTTTTTTCCCAACAATGAAATATTACTCAGCAGTATCAAAGAATAAAATATTGGTGCATATGACGATAACTATAATAAAACAATAAGCAGTGGAATAAACTACTAATACATACCATAATATTAATGAATCTCAAAGGAAGCATACTAAATTAAAGAGTATATTCTGTGCAATTTCGTTTATAAAAAATTTTAATAAAAATCTATAAATAGATACTAATCTATTGTGATAGTGGTTGTCTAGTATCTAGGGGAAGGAGATGTTATCAGGGAGGAAGAGAAAAAAGGATTACAAGAAAGCATAAGAAATGTCCTTTTGGTCAGTGATAGAGATGCAATTATCTTAATTATTGTGATGGTTTCGTGGGTATGCACATATGTCAAATTTACCAAATTGTGTTAAGTATGTGCAGTTTATTGAAAGTCAATTCAGTAAACTTCAGTAAATCTTTTTATAAGGTAGTATACATTGAAAGATACAAAAGATTGTTGTGGAGCTAGACATAATTCTAAATTTACCCTTTCACCTACTCCACTCCAACCCAACCCAGAGGCAACTCAGAGGAAAAAAAAAAGGAAAGAAGATAAAGTCCTGGGAACTCTATTAATCCATGAAATCTCTAACATTTGGAGGAGAATATTAAGGGGCTGAGAGGAAAAATAAATGGAAAAAATTCTGGGCAGAACCCGCACCTGTTTATTGGCTGTGGAACTCAGCAGCAATTACAGAATAACTTCCAGAACTCATGATTTGGGTGTAGCCAAACAGAGCATAAAGGCATAATCAGAAAAAAAATGAAACATAAGGGACAAGGTTTTGAAGGAGCAGGAAATCAAGTAAAGAGGCACCAAGTGATGTTTGTCTCCCATCTGCTACACTCCAAGGGATTAATAATGCTGGAGTCTCATTCTCTCTCGTACTTTTAAATCTCCTGGCACCATTTTTCCTGAAACTGGGGTGGGGTTGGTAAGATAAGCAGAGACAAGGAAAATGAAATGCTTTTGATGGAAGCAATTCCTTTGGGGTTCCACACTGTGTCAGTGGAATAATTTTAAAACTCTCCCAAAGGGGTAAGATATATCTCAACAGAGTGGTATGAATGTGTCTTAGAAGATGAAAGGAATCTCAGGTGAGAGAGAGAGGAGTTGAGTTCTCCAAGCTGTCCATAATGTCAAGTAATGACCAAGCATCCTACTATGCCCTTAGGATTTAGAAGAATGCGCAGAGCATGTAATGTTAAGTCATCAAATTATGTATATGAAAAATCAAGAGGTCTCATATGAAGTAAGAAGGAAGTCAAATTTGATGGAGGTGACCATGTTGAGCACCAACATTTTAAAAGAAATGTTAGATATACAAACCATAACAGTCAAAAGAAAGGTGAAAAAGAAGGAAGTGAAGGAGAGGGAGGAAGGAAAGATGTAACAGAGGATGGAAAATAATGAATAAATTGTAACTAAATGTAGGGAAGAAATTTTCTATGAGTGCTTCCTTCCATACCATTACCTAATCAGAGCACAAATTAGATGTTTTTAATCCACAAAGATTAAATCACTTGAAAATAATAATTAAATAAGGATAGTTTTAGAGCTAAGAATACATATTGAAGAACACCATTTTATAATTAAATTTAAAAGAATAGAGAAACGTTTTATAACCTTTTTACTTATGGACTAAGGATGAAATTATTTTATTAGTATTCTTTTTGACTTCTCTTTTACTTCTCAATAAAACTAGTACCTTTAAAGTGCAATAAGTAAAATGTTTAATTAGATGCATACCTAATCCAAAATGGGATCTTAAAACAAAGGCTTTATATAATCACAGCAAATTCATAAAGAAAAAAATGATTAAAACAATTAAAGATAATAGATATGGACTGCAAGTATGACCAATCTAAATAATACTGAGTTCCCTAAAGGGAACAACACAACAAATGGAATAGAAAACATTTTCAGTAATATAATACAAGAAAATTTTCTGAAGTGAAAGGACTGAATATGCACTTTACAGGGAGATACTGCATTCCAGGAAAAAATATATATCACCAATGAGAAGGAAGAATGTGATAAATAAAGCAAAATGCAATATACAACAACAGTGCAAAAGAGAAAAGATTAAATCCTACCAATGGAATGAGAGAAGACTCCATGGCAGAGATATCATTTGAGATGTGCCTTGAGAGCTAAATTTCTTTGGAAGATTATGGTAAGGGAATAAATAGCCAATAGCCTAAGCAAAAGTGAGAAATTGTAAAGACTATTTGGTGAAATGCCCATAATGGGAGATTGACAGAGAGGTAAATATGAAAGTGGAGCATAAGAGCAGAAGTAACAGAAAACTTATCCAATGTGCTAAAATTGATTTTCATTTTGAAGGCAATAGGAAGTTTCTAGAATTGTTTGAGTTAGGCTTCAACGTATTATTCATTCCAACACACAGTTCCTACCCTGAAGCCAAGAATTTCAAATAAAAGCTATCATTAATATTTCAGACTGAGTGGCAGGCACCTGGGTGGCTCAGTAGGTTAAGCATCCAACTCTTGATTTTGGCACAGGTCATTATCTCACAGTTGGTGAGTTTGAGCCCTCACTGGGTTCCTCGTGCTGACAGTGCAGAGCTTACTTGGAATTCTCTCTCTCTCTCCCTGTCTCTCTGTCCCTTATGCACATGTTCTATTAATTAATTAGTTAGTTAATTAACTAACTTAAAAAATATTCCAGAATGAATTTCACTTCCCTTCCCCCAAAATGCTGTGGCAGGGCTTAGCCCACTGGTTTTCATCTTGGGCCATTTGTCAATGTCTGGGGACATGTTTGGCTCTCTCATCTGGGCAGAAGGTGCTATGGGCATCTGGTGGGTGAGGGCCAAGTATGCTGCTATTCTTGCTATAATGCAAAAGACAGCCTTCTCACGAAGAATTATCAGGTACTATGTAGTGCTGAGGTTGAGAAACCCTGGTCTAAAGCTAAGTTAACCAGCAAAACCAAAACAAATGTTTGTCAATTTTATCTAGAGATATCCAAGCAGTTGTTAACACTGCTGGCTCCAAGAGACTCTAAGCGTCTTTCTTCACCATCCACAGACACCTTAGCCCAATACAGAAATATTTCTCTATCCTCATTCTATCCAAAACACACTGTGTCCACTTGTCCTGTCATACTGCTCTCATCCTTGATATCCAAAGATACTGACCAAATAGAACTTCCTTTCTATAATCTATCATCTTTTGAATTTCAATCCGATGTAATTCTATCCTTCTTCCTGACAACTAATTCTGCCACTGCTGCCTTCTCACCTCTTTCCTCTGTGCCCTCTGGAATCTCATTACCTCATAAACAAATTATTCTACATCTTCTACTTCTTTAAAAAAGTGTTCCTATGCTTTCCTATAGCTTTGACAAATGTCCCAAGCACCATGAGAGCTGGAGGGAGAGTAGACATTCATCTTAATTCCTAGTTCTTTTTTTATACCATAATACCGCCTTCTTGTAATTACATTTTTAGGCCCATGACACCTGGCTACATACCATCAACATTTTTTTATCTGTCATTTATGATCCTCTTGATCACATACCCAAATTAGTTAAGAACTCTGAATCTTTCATCACAAATAGTCATGATCTCGAGTATTAACAATGTTCATGTGCCCAACTTACCCAATACCCTAGTCCCACAGACATCATCAATCCCCAGAGGTACATATCCACTCCTTTAACAATCCACACACAAAAAGGTATATCACTTTGAACTATTCCACTTCTCAAAAAACAAACAACAAACATCAGAATCCCAGTTCTTTACAGCTACACTAACTAAGGTATCTAGGTACTATAGAAACCAACTCTTGGGGCACCTGTGTGGCTCAGTGGGTTAAGTGCCCGACTTCAGCGCTGGTCATGATCTCACGGTTCATGAGTTCGAACCCTGCGACAGGCTTTGTGCTGACAGCTCAGACCCTGGACCCTGCTTTGGATTCTGTGTCTCCCTCTCTCTCTGCCCCTCCCCCACTTGCACGTGTGCGCTCTCTCTCTCTCTCTCTCTCTAAAAAGTAAACATTAACAAATTAAAAAAGAGAGAGAAACCAACTCTTGCTAATTTAAGCAGAAAAAAACACTATTGGAAGAAAATTGGTTAGGAGAATGGTCAGGCAGGCTGGAATGCAGCTCTGAAAATGGTGGGACAGAAGAAAGCTAGGTTGGCAGAGCAGCAGCCGTGATCACATCATTTAAGTAAGTAACCATCACCATCAGTAAGGGCCCTGTGCCCACTACCCAAGCTTCTGATGGTTGCAGCCAAAGCTCAGTTCCCTGCCACTCTCCCCTGAATATTGGACGTGGTTACTACCACTGCCAAAGTGGATTTTCTATCATCTATTCTTTGCAAGATTTGTTCCTTATTCAAAATTCAAGACAAGTGTATTTTGTGCCACCATGCCTTCATGCAAAACTCCCCATTGCTTTCTCCTCCTGGAAAGCTCATTTTTCAAAATCTAGCTCAAAGGTCTCCCGTGAAGCTTGTCTGTCCCACCCAATAGAGTTAATCACTCCTTCCTTTGTGTCATCTATGTACATAGCCCCTAAATTACAGCATTTTAAATATTTTACTGAAATTATTTATTTGCAAGTCTGTATTTCCTACCAAACAGCCAGTGCCTTGAAAGCAAACACCATAATTTATTTATCTGTGCATTCTCTAGCATAGTGTCTAGCACATTGTAGGTGCAAGAGTGATTTAACAGTGAGAAGATACCATCCTTTTCATTTTCACACAAATATTGAGGACTCCCTAATGTGTTATATAAAGAATCTCCTTATTTTTTGATGAATGGATGGAGCAGAGTTTTAGATTAAAGTTAGAAGAAGGTTATAGACCAAGCAGAGCTATCTCTGTGTGTAGGCAGAGTGGACTCGGGCTTAAAGGCAGCTCCCTCAGATATCACCTCCACTACCTTTGATGTTAACCCATCAGTTCTGGAAAGGTGTCTATTAAAATATAAATGTTTACATCTGCAGTCAGTAAGTTATTCGATAACTGTAGAACAGAACAGGATCTGCAAAGTCGAAACAGAGCAAGGAAAGGAGGGTAGGAAATCCCTGTGGCTTGAGTCCTGTAAGGAGAGGGGAGGTGAGTGTAAACTAGCATTCCAGTGGGAAGGCCTAGGTCCACAAAAAAAGCACTGGGTTAATTAAGGGAATGCCAGAGCTTGACTTCACCTGTGTCACAATTCTACCCAGGTCAAGCCAGCTCTAACCAAAGATCAGTGCCAAATTTGTGAGCATACAAAACAAATGCCATCCAGTCTCTTTCTAAAATGAGTACCCATTTACATGTTAAATGGTAATATAATAATTTCAGTTTTCCAGATTGCTTTTTAATAAGACAGAGAATGAAACTAAGAGATGTTTATAACTGTGAGTGAAATTTTTAAAATATATTCTACAACTATAATGGAAATTAAAATGTAGTAAGAACATGATTGAGATTTCAAACAGTGGTATAAACTGGATTTGTGATTATAGGGACTTATTTTGAAAAGAAATCATAGACTAAGCAATCATAGAGGTTAAACTCTCAGTACTCTTTGCCCTTCTCAGTACTTTATGTGTTGTATACCAACTCAAGAGGACACAGAGGAAAAGCTACACTAAGAGTTTAAAAACCAAATGTGAATATCTTTCTTTGGCACTCAACTTGCTCTAACAATAATGGAAAATTGAAAAAGAAAAAAAGACAGATGTCTTTATTTTTATTTTTTTAAGTCTAGTATAATTAACATACAGTGTTACATTAGTTTCAGGTATGGAATATAATGCTTCAGCAATTCTATACGTTACTCAGTGTTCGTCATGATAAGTGCACTCTTACTCCCCATCACCCATCTTACCCATCACCTCACCCACCTCCCCTGTGGCAACCTCTATATTGAGGACTCCGGGGGTTTGGGTTGCTTTTTTTCTTTGTTTCTTGAATCTCACATATGAGTAAGATTGTATGATATTTTTCTCTCTTTAAATCTTAATTACTCTCTGTAAGATATCCACTATGGATGTCTGAACAGCAGGAATTATAAATCCATGACCCCTTCTCAAAAAACTGGTTGGTCAACCCACTCATAGATAGACTACAAATAATAGAGGCAGGGGAAAGATCAGAAGATCGCTACTTAAACCTAGTGATAATTAAAGCAGAAGCCAGGATCTGCATTATAAAATGGATATAAACAAATTAAATGTTTAAAAAAATCTTGTCTGGGTATACTTTTATATTTATATTTATGTGAGTTTTCATTTACCTAATAATGACAAAAAGAGTAGACTTTTTTCAGACAATTAACACAGAATATGGGGGAAATAAGTTTTAAAGTGTCAAATGAATAAAACATTAAAATATAAAATTTTAATTAAAGTTTAAAATAAGTTTAGAGTTCAGACATGTTTGGGTCTCTAAGCTCATTTTGTTCATCATCTTACTGTAAAGGAGGAAACTGAGGCCCACAAAGAATGCTCCCTGCTCAGCATCACACAGTTGTGAAGCAAGGACTGATCTGGAACTCTTGAATCCCAGACTCATGCTTTTAAGTCAGGCAAACTACGGTCTGCAAGTTAAATCATACCTGCCATCTGGATGGCTTGTACATTTTTTAATAGTTGAAAAAAACTAAAGATTATAATATTTTGTGATACATGAAAAATATATGAAATTTAAATTCCAGTGCGTGTGTGTGTATATATATATATATATATATATACACATATATATACATATATATGTATATATATGTGTATATATAGCCACACCTAAGTCATTTGTGTATTGGTTATATTTGCTTTTATACAACAAACAAGAGCTGAATAGTTGTAATACAGACAATTGCACTGAAAGCCAAAAATACTTACCTGACTCTTTGCAGAAAATGTTTGTTGACTACTGTCTCAAAAAATGAATTTAAGAAGTCAGTCCTGCAGCCAACATTCTGATTTCCCCAGTCAAAAAACAAACAAAAACAAAAAGCAGTACAAAATTTCTAATTAATCAAACTCATTTTTTCAAATGTATTCAAAAGCTCCTTTACACTTATTTTCTGTACTATTTGGGACTGAATTGTTCCTTGTTTTAGGCAAGTTGATTTGGTTGCATGGAATAAAGACCCATTCACGTGAACTTAAGCAAAAGAGAATACTAAGGATACACCTGGAAATCAAGAAAATCCATAATTACAAGGCATCATTGAAAAGACCTTACAAAGGCTGAAGCTAGAGGGTATTTCTGAATTGTAGCTGGCTCTAGCTACTTTAAATGCAAGCAATCAAGAACCTTTTTCCTAGTGCTCTGTCGCCCTTGACACAGTCATACTCCTCAGGAGTATTTCTTTTTCTCCTAACAACAACTGGCTTTTTGCGTTTATTTTCACTCTATGCTGCTTGAAAACTCTACCTTGCATATGGTCCCATACACGTGCCCTAGTCTGATATCAGCTTTCACAAATTGGTAGGTATAGCAGTTGTGATTAGCTGAGTTGATTCTTGAGGCATTTAGTAACCTAAGTACAAAAAACTGCATATGCTTGGCTTAACTCACACTTTATTCTAACTAATGGACTGCTAGGAATTCTGTGATTGGCTTCCCTAAAATCAAGAATTCACACTGTTCCAATCATCCATGGTTCAGAAGATGGCAGCTTAGGAATAATTCCATCAGAGCATAGAAACAGGTGTTTCCTTATAAGAAGCTGTTGTTGGGTTATCATCCCCCAAAATGTTTCTTCTTGGTTCACATACATGATATTTTTCTCTATAGCTAGATTTTAAATCCCTTTAGGAAAGAAATCACTTCTACTTTCTATATCCATGATTGTATTTAATAGAACATATTTATGGATGCTCAAATCCATTGTGGCATGAATGATTATTTCTCAGCCACTATCTCAAATAAATCAACAGACTTTATTCAAAACTAAAAAGATTTAAAATTAACAATCATGAAAATCCATTAGGTTTTTTTAAGTAAAATATGAGCATTATGTGTGTTCATTCTTTTTCCTGAATCAGCCCTCCACTTGAGTTCAAAAGAGAGATTTTTCTTTTAATGTTTCACAATGGAATGGAAAAACTTAACAACATAGAATGTAGTCCTAGAGAAAAACAAGGATTCTAGAAATAAGTAGAAAATAAATAAATTCAGAGAAATACATATTAATAACTGTTTTTTCTTCTCAAGTACAATAGTACCAAATAAGAAACTGCCTACTTGAGTTTATCACATAGGATGTCCCAAATTTGAGAATTCTTATCTTTGGTGGCCCTGAATCTAAAGCTTTCCTTCAAAATCAAAGCTTTTGGGTCACCAGTCAGTTGAGCGTGCCACTCTTGATCTCGGCTCAGGTCATGATCTTACGGTTTGTGAGTTCGAACCCCACATTGGGCTCTGTGCTGACAGAGTGGAGCCTGCTTAGAATTCTCTCTTCTCTCTCTGCCCCTCCCCCACTCATGTTCATGCACTCTCTCAAAATAAATAAATAAAACTTTAAAAATAAATAAAATAAAATCAAAGCTTTCAATATTAGTAAATAAATTTGCAAAATGCAGTAGAATTTTATACTGCAACTTAACAAAGGATCATTGATTAAAGCAATTTTTTGTCTTTGAAAAATTGGTGACCACCACAATCTAGAATTTGTGACAGATAAGGTGAAGAGTTTCATATATTAAAACACTGAGATAAACACGTCAAATACTGTTTCCACCAATCAGGATTAAATCTATATATCAAGTTAAAAACTAAATATAATTTTACAATATTATATATTTATTTTCTCTAAATAATTCATCTTTTAAAAAATCTAAGTAGAGTTTTATAGAGTATAACTTAACTCAAGCCCATTTGAGATTTCATATTTGTACTCTACCAAAAAAAATTCAAGAAAGTGGTAGCAATAGCATAATAAAAAATTAATCTAATTTCAGCTTTTAAAACATGGTGATTAGATGCTCAGCCAGGAAACTATGTCAAATATTTAAATGCCTATATATATAACGGAAGATTTTTTTAACTGATTTAGATAAACTAGAATAATAAGTGATCCCACACAATGTTACAGTTTTTGAAATACAGGATGCTCTCATTTATGTTGTAAATAATAAAATTGATCTTCCTTTAACAAAGCACTAAAATATATGACAATAGTGATTATATGTCTATTCTAAAATATCACTTAAATGTATCCATCTTCCTCTGACATATAAATAACACAATATAGCATTATTCTTCTTAAAAGAAACTGACTATTTGAAAGTTCAACATATGGGGAAATAATAACATGCCTACAAAAGTAAAGGAGAAGCTCTTATGATATGACATTAAATTCTAGATCTAAAGTTGTTCTGGGAATAGTTATTTACACTGCTGGTAAATTTCATATTAGAGGTCCTAGTCTATTGAGTACTTTGCTCGTATTCCCATCATAAAAAAAAGGAAAAAAACACATAAAACAAACACTTCTCTAAATACAAAAATCCTGTCCTGGACTTCTAATATCTCTTTGTTTAAAATCCCCACAAACTGCCTCTACCTGTAATGAAATATCTATATATATTCATAGCTATCTAATAATTTATACCTTCGTTCTGCTGGCTTTATTTTATTGTAAATTATATTTTTAAAAAAGATTTTAAAACCAATTCGTGCTAAAGGAGAGCTGATACTTTTTTAAAGGACTTGGATACAGAAACTCTGTGAGTGGTTCATAAAATATTATCTTATTAAATGCAATTATATTTTAATACTGAGTTGGGCATAAATTATTTAAGTCATTCAGTTGTTTCATTTGGCAAATATTTATCTTAATGTTAATATAATATCATATTGCAAAGGAACATGTACTACATTAGTGGCCTATCGAGTCCTGTCCTCATTGTGTAAATTTGGATTTATCATCAATCATCTTCTACCTCCATCCCTCACTTCCCTACTACAACGTAACTATCTATAGAGAAAGCCCAATTTCAACATAGTTCACCAGTTAGAGAAAACTTGTCTTAGTCCTCTCTATACAGGTCAACAAAGGACTCCATATCCACGTAAGATATGTGTAAATAATCTACTAATATGGATACTTTCCTATTTTTATATATAAATACATATAATTTTCTAAAACCAAATCATTTCATCTAGTATTGCAAAATATTAACTTCATAAGTTCTTTTGTTCAACATATAATTGCCATCACAAACATTTGAAATAATTCAAAATATGTGACAATTTTTGTGATTATTACTTCACATCAAAGAAAGAGAATCTTCAGCTAAGCAAGAAGCAAAAAATATTGCAAATTTGTGTGACAACAGAAATTGTGGCCATTTTGAACTTGGTAATCACTTTATAACATCATGTGTATGTGCCTTGAATAAAAACAAGTTTGTCATCACACCTCATAGATGATTTCACTTGCCTACTTCCTACCACTTCCTACCTTCTTACCCCTCAGGTAACAAATGAAAGAAGTAGTTACTTCCCTTTTTTCCCCCAAATAAATTCTTACTCTGTGCACATAGGCAGACACTATACATATATTTTTCTTTGGGCAACAAAAACCTACGTCCTTCCCAGCCCAAAAATTGGTGGTAAAGCAGAATAAAATGTGGGTTCTGACACACTGCATTTGCTTTTGCCATTAGCATTAATATTTGTCTGCTTGTAGGAAGGTCAAATACTAGAAAAGTAAATAAGCGAGAGACAATTAAAATTTAAAATTTACTCCATACCTACACAAAATCTAACCGAATGAACTGCTTCTTGCTGGTGACTTTGCATAACACAATATTCAACGCGAAACACAGGGAGTTTCTGGGAGAGTCTATGCTGTTTCAATTCTAACACACATATAACATAATACTATTATCCACAGAATTTAAAATTTCCAAATTACGTGTCAGTGTTTGAACCAAAATATTCCCTCCAAATTTTGTATTTTTTTAGGAACCAGGGATTAAAGAGGAATGCTAAAAATCAAGAGAGAAGGAACAAGGTGGGGGACGAGGAAGAATAAGGCAAAATCAGAGAGAACATTTTCCATTGTGACAACTAATCCACCAGGGACCTGTGTTTGGAATCCTCTTCAGTAGACCAGAACACAAGGTTTTTGTTTGCATAGACATTGTCTTTGGTGACAAGCAGTTTCCCTGCTAGCTCACTATGATCCTTACCCATGTTATTCTTTCACAAACTGTTGGTTCCTATCCTAGAGGTATAGCCTCTGGGGAACTCTTCTCTTTTAAGCACAGTTTGCAGATATGTGGGCATAATATTTTTTCTCTGTCCTTCTAACCTCATTTTTGACACCTGACCAGTTTCCTGTCAAAGTAATGATGTCTATTTTCAGGAAAAATAAATGTCCCCTAACATTATAACATCATAAGCTGAATCCATTGTCTCTGAATTCCTTGGCCACATGCTCTGTGTAAAGTTTCAAAGATATATATACTTAAAAATGGTATTCTAAGGCATTATACATTGTTTTCTCAGGACCCTTAGATATACAGTGGTTTTTGACAGTTCCATCTATGTGGTTGGCTCATGATCTGGGAGCCAACTGTGTAGAACTGGTTAGTCCCTGAATATGGACCCAAACAAGATCTGGCCCAAGGTTCATCTAGAGGGATGCCACTAGGAATTGATGGTCCCTCTGGGCCAAATTATTAAAGTATCAAGATAGAGATTGTTGGTCCACTGTAGTCTGTCAGAATAAGATGATGAGAATCCTCCTTGGCAGTCCTTTAAAGACCAAAAGCTAGTCTATGTTGGGACTGAATCACAGGAAGATTCTCTAACCTGGTCTACTGCCAAACCATGAGATGCCCTGACTCTGATGACAGATCTAGAATCTGTGTAGTACAGTGCCAATATTTTGGGCCTTAGAGTCAAATGTTTGACTCTAGGCTCCACTTTGTTTCCTCTACTTAAAAAATGACTCTATTTTTTTATTCAGCTTTATTGAGATGTAATTGACAACAAAACTGTAAGATATTTAAAAGTTTACATCATGTTAATTTGTCATGCATATACATTAGGCTCCACATATAATCACAAGTATTGCCTTTAACAATTTAAATGCTTAGCCTGATATTTTTTATTTGTATTTGTAAAATACAAATTATACCCATGTCATTACAGTTTCTGTGAGGACTTAAGACTACCTATAGAAAGTGGCTGATACATAGCAGCAGCTCACAGATAGTGCTCTCTCTTCTCCCCTCCTAACCTCTTAATGAATTTCCCTAGAGAGGTTTAGGAAAAACTAGAGAGCCAGCTACCATTTTCAAGAGATCATGAAAAGAAAATGTATTAATATATTAGGGGTGTGGACACCAAAGGAGGTGTGCAGTCATGAGGGAAAGATCTCGAATCCAGTGTGGCTACAGTCCTCATAGTGAGGCATAAAGTAAGAGGGGTAAGTCTGGAGAGGGAAATCATTTATCTGAGAGTGGCACTGAAGAGTTCTAAAGAGAGTAATTTAGATTCAAATTTTAAACATAATTCTAGCACCAGAATGGAACATAGATTGGTGAACAGAAGCAAGAGTGAAGGCGGAGAGCAGAAAGGTTAATTGACCTGAGGAATAACAAGGGCCTGGATGAGAACAATGACAAAGGAACAGACAGACAGACACACAGACAGTAACATCAGGACTTGGTTTTGCTAGTCTTGTGGGGATGCGGAAAATGACATAGGGAATATAGGAAGAGAAGGTTTGAAGGAGAAAGTAACAGAGAAGATATCACTCAAGGCTGAAAGGAATCAAATGTTTTTCATTCCACCCATCTAGTTCAGGTAGATTTAAACTTTAAAGGTTCATTGTTTTAAGCAGGAAATGATAGCTTAAGACCTTGGAGATTATAGTTCAAATAATAGCGTAAGGGGTACAATGTACACCAGTAATTAATGAAAACACAATATTTACATATGATATCATGCCATAGAAAAATTTCCATGTATTCTAGATCTGAAACCAGGACATCTCTGATAATAGACTTTTTTCTTCCCATTTGTGAACTTACACAGAAATAAATCAGAGTAAATTACATTTAATTATACATTAGAGGCTTCCTTTAAAAAAAAGTAACATTTTTATGAAATCTGGACTGATCTGGAAAATCCAGAATATACAGTCACTAATCATAGAAGAATTGAAACACTTAAATTAAACACATGTAAAAACATAACTTTAGTTATAAAACTTTCAACCATTTTATGAATGGTTGGGACTAAGGTAAACTTGGTTACCACACTATCCATTTGAGCTTTACACTGGAAATAACGTTGTAGCTCAACATGCTAAGGTATGTTATCTCTGAAGACCAGTTCAGATACTAATGCCATTAGTTAGTGAACTCCTTTCTTTCCATACCTGGTCTAGGCATTAGAATCAAGGTGCTACTGTACCACTCAGATACCACTTGGTCCAAGGCAGCTTTGGATGGATACAAAACATTTGTTTTAATTTCTTTCTTTCTTTCTTTCTTTCTTTCTTTCTTTCTTTCTTTCTTTCTTTCTGTTAAAGGACCATGAAAATCTACAATTTCATCTTAAAAGCTATAACCTAATTACAGGTGGTTTGTCTTGCTGGTCTATATGCCTTCATATTTTTAAACTATATCCTCACCTATTGCCAATCCTAGATTTCATTAAAATTATTTAAAGAATTGTACTATGATACATTCTAGTAGTTTCCACATGTTTGCCTGGTTCTATTATACTGGTTAGATAGAAATATTCTAAACTTGGGTCTCTCAGGTTTTAATTTTAGCAGTTACATAGGAAAACTTACACGTGTGCTTCACCTGCATGGTTGAACTGTGACCATGTCATTTAAGTTAATCTGAGTCACATCAATGTGGATTCATTGACATCCTTAGACATTTGTAAAGAATATGTAAGAATTTGTAAAATCATGTGAAAAAAAACTTCAAATACTAAGAACTTCCTAGCATAAGAAAGCAGATGCTTGAGATGGCTCTATTGTACCAATTTTAATAACATGCATTATTACCAATTTTTAAAGTTTTACCACTGAAAAAATTAATGTTCTTTCCCACGCAATGAATTCACTCAAACACTGTGTGAACAGTTATCCTGGGAAACAGAATTTGTTCTACTGACTTATATTGTTTTATTCCAAGTCTCATTGAAAATAAAATTGATCACACAGCTAAGTTACGGTCACTATAATTTAGTTGCCCCTTACAGTTATATCTTAAATGTCATCTGCACTGCCTCAAATATAAAGTACAGGATAACTCTTTGTTCCTTCTTCTTTGACCTTGTTTTACTACTGCTTAAAACTTTCAATTAATCACACTCATTTATTTAAAGCTTTTAGGTTTAATATAAAGCAGAAAACCAAACCACATAACCACAGTGACACTAATTCAAAGGGTCATTGAATCACTAACTTTGCGAGAGAAGCAAATCTTCAATGAACTACATTTGGCATGTCCTTTATAAAGGCTTCTTTGAAAAAGGAAGACAATATTTATGTGTCATATTTTAATGGCAGAACATATAGAAAAACCTACAGTGACAACGAATTTTTCACCCTACCCCAGATTTCAAAGTAGATTCCTTAAAATAACTTTTTTACATCTAGAATAGGATTTCATTTAAAAAAAAAAGTAATTTCTGCAAATCTCCAGAAATGTATCTTTATATAAAATGGGATAAAGCTGTAACTGAAAAGCATTTGAAATGTGACACTAATTTGGTTGTAGCATTTGTAGTCTGATTGATTAGCATATTCTACTGGGCTTCAGTGGTTATGATGGAGGAGTCCCAAGGAATTCTGAGCTTTTAGCTCTCAAATCCTGAAGATTTGTTAGAATTATGGTGTCATTGACAGAGTAAAGAAGTCACAGAGAGAGATTAATTTGAGTGAAAAATGCTGTAACTTTAGTTTGTACTATGTATGCATTCAACCAAGAATGTCTAATAAGCAATTCAAAATTATAATACTATTAAATAATGTTTAAGTACTATTAAATAACTTAACAAAGCACTTTTATAATTATCATTTCATTTGATCTCCACAGAAGTTCTATGAGTTGGTAGGTGGGATAGATATCATTATCAAAGTCATTTTGTAAATGAGAAGATTTGGGAAGGAACAATATAGATTTGAGAAGAATACAAAATATTTTAAACCTGCTGTCTTTACACTACCATTTTGATAGGTGAATATTTTGACCCCTAACTTTGACATTTTGATACTTTGACTTTCTCTTTATGAACATAAGTATTTTATCACTGTGAAAATGTGGATACATTTTTATTTTTTAGGATAAATACTTTAGGTTACTTTTTAGAATAAATCCATTAAGACAAGTTAATTCCATGATCAACTTGTTACATACTATAGTTAAATAATTTCCTTATTTCCATAGTCTTTTTTCCTCTATTGAAAATTTTTAATTGGGATCAGTTATTTGCCATGTAAATTTTATAAGAAAAATTTTATTCATAAATAAATATTTTCAAATGAAAATTTTTAATGGCTATACTTTCTGATGTTTTGATTTTGGTCATTATTCTACCAAGATAAATGTTCTTGGATAATATTATACCTAGATATTTTAATACTATATCATTGACTTGTATCATCTAATTTTAGGTAATAACTTTTATCATGTGCTGTTATATCGTTTCTTGGTTTAATTTTTTGTTGATTATTTGCAGCCAGTTCACTCTTTAGGGACCACTAAGCCAAAATGCCATTGGGATTTAAATGGCAGCATCAACATAGCTTGCTGTGCATTGGAGGCTATGTGCACTTAGGTGATACTTATTGCAAAGTCTGAAGTAATGCTCATTTTAGAGAGCAAAGGGACAAAAATAAACCAGGGAAAGATTTAGAGATCACTAAATTTTAAGACTCTCATATAAGAATCTCTAGGAATCAATATTTCAACAGATTATGTTTTCTACATTATCATACTTTATGTTGAGAACTAATACCTGAAAGTGACACTTTCCAACCAACCAGCATGAAGCCACCTGAATTGAATGAGATACAAGAAATCATTTCATTGGTATAAAGAATTTCAGATGACTAATTCAACATTGAAAAATTGATGGAACCAGATAGAATTTCAAAAGATGCCCCCTTGGATTGGTGAACAAAATAATCTCTCTACAACTATATTCATATTTTGTTAGATGATCATTCAAAACATATAAGGGCTTAGACTAGTTTCTGCACTTCTTCCAGTGTAATGATTCCATACCTTTTAAAAAACATCTCATTGTTTAGCAACATTAATGGCTTATTGATATTTATTATATGGAGAAACAAAGGTAACTGAAAAAATTAGTGCCAAAGATGCCATGAGAAAATAAATTTTAAAAACTTTTTGCTGAAGGGCACCTGGGTGATTCAGTCAAATGAGTATCCATCTTTGGCTCAGGTCATGGTCTTATGGTTCATGAGTTCAAGCCCTGCTTCAGGCTCACTGCTGTCAGCACAGAGCCTCTTCGGATCCTCTTTTCCCCTCTTCTCTCTCTCTCTCTGCTCCTTCCCTCTTCACACTCTCTCTCTAAAAATAAATAAACATTAAAAAAAAATCTTTGCTCAGAAAAAGAATAATTTGAAGGATGAGAGCAAACGTTTTAGAATCAGCCAGACATGTATTCAGGTTCCTCAGCCATGTATTAGTGGGATCTCTTGTGAAAGTTATTCTCTCTCTCAAGCTTTCCACATCCTCATTTATTAAATGAAGAATCATCACTCCTACTTCACAGTTTCTCATGAGGATTAAGTAAGATAATGTGTACAGAGCACTTAGGCCAGTGCAAGCAGTACAACAGATATTTAATAAATGCTATTTAACTGCAAATCATAACAATGTAAGTTGAAATGTTTTAAAATGCTTAAAGCACTACTGAGGTAATAGTTTCACATGAATTATATGTGTGTGATACGATCATAAATAGTACTCTTTATCTATTAGTATAAACATGGCCTATAAAATTTAGCCAATGTTGCTATAAAATACCACTGCCCTACATGTTATAAATATATATATATATATATATATATATATATATATATATATGTGTGTGTGTGTGTGTGTGTGTGTGTGTGTGTGTGTTTGCAGAGAGAAATCATAGAAATGTTTATGCAGACATATTCTGGAAGAACTAACTTCATATTTTACCTATAGCAAGTGATACTGAATATTTCCTATATTGTGTTTTAAATTCAGTGATTTCGAGTTATCATTCTGAACTATATATGAGATCTTAGAAAGTAACTGTTTTCATATTCATTTTTGTAAAATACAGCATGTGTGAATTGTACAAGTCCTTAGAAGAATTTTTGCCATCTTTAAGTAAAATAAATTGTCAAATCCTGTTGCCAAGTGTAAATTTTAGTTCCGCAGTGTACTATAGAATATTTCTTAGCCTTTATGTACATGGAGAATTAGTGTAACATCGAGAAAAACAAATTAAGATGACAACCTGTTAAAGGGGAAAAAATGAAGACTTTACAGGGATCAACCTAATCTTATAGTTTCTATATTAATTTACTGTACTCTTAAAGACTTGTAAAAATATTAGAATTAGAGGTAAATATAGGAAGCTGGGTTTTTTAATTATTCCTTGGAGAGTAATTAGGTTCCCACGAAAGCTAAATCTCACCTGGGTTAACAGTGAAATATCAATTCCTAAAAAATATATTTTGTAAATAAATCAAGATATAAAGAACAGATACAGTAAAGAAAAGGAAAATAAAAACTACTGAAACAGACAATTGTATTTGAAATAGTCATTTCTAATTACAGAAAAACCTCACTGATATACTCTACCCATGGAGAAACCAGTCTGAATTAACAACAAATAATAGTAATAAATTAGACACTCTAATAAGAAATGCAGATATATTACTTTCAAACTCACACTGTAAATTTAGCTGCTAATAAAAGTACTTCTAAGTACCAGACTTTCATTGCCATTGCATGCTTTAATAAATAGGTGGGAATCATTTGAAATTAGGTAGACCCATTTGTATCACACAATGTGTTAAAATCTTTAAGAACAGCTTGGTTAAAAGCCTCAAGCAATCTTGTTTACACTATTAGCAAATCCTTGCTCCATAGATCATACAAAAGTAAATTTCAGCCTAGCCTAGTTCAAATTATCATAAATTCTGAATTATATTCAGCATTTTAAAGCTGGAAGGGACCTCAGAGATCTTCCAGTGAAGTCTATAATAATGAGGCTTTCCAGGATGTTACATCTAAAACACATACCATATGTATAAACAAATTCTAAACATTGCTGACTGTTTTCAAAAATGTTACTGACAATGTATTGTTACTTCAATATGGTATATCTTTTCAAACTTATCAATAATTTCACATGATATTCAGGACTGTTTTGTCAGGTGGTTTAAAATCATAAGCAGTGTGTTGCCTTGTTTTTCTTATTTGCTTTATCTTTTGGTTTTCTTGTCCCACCCTTGTCTAGAAAGTTCAGGTGTAATAATCTCCACGCTAGTAGCCTGAATAGACAAAATATACAAATAAAATAGCCGACAATTTCAAGAAGTTGTAAAAGTGAAAACAGAACTATTACACAGATATGAAATCACTAGTGGTGGGAGCCACCATGTGGCTTTCTACACACATGAGAGAAAGCTTAGAATTTCACTCCTGTACTCTGTTCTGCTTAGGTGTATTTTATATTATGAGGAAATCAGAGATATACCACTGAATTGTATACTGAAATTTCCAGGAAACTGGTTCTCTTCTTGCCAGGCTCCTTAATTGTATATTCTAGTTGTTAGAGACTTCTCTGGAACCTTATGAGAAAATTATCAAAATATGCCATCACTTCTAGAAGAAAGAAAGCGGGACTTCTGTCATTTGGGCACCATCTGTCCAGTCGCCCTGCTCCCTGATGTAACCGAGTTTATTTATCCATTCAGTAAATAGTTATTGAGCAGCAACCAGGTACCCAGCATATGCTATGTTGCCAAGAGGAATACAAAAGAAATGTTAAACACAGTTTCTGACCTCCAAGAGTTTCATGTCTGATTGTGGAGCAAAACACACTTTTGTGAAGCAGCTAAATCACATTGCATAACAGTGTGCAATAGCACTAATAGGGGACATTTCTATCATCCTAGAAGGTTCTGTAAGACAGCCCTGTGTAGTATTCAGTGCATAGCAAAGCAACCTGAAGGAAGTGGGAGACTCAGGGTGAAAAGGGAGCTCAGCTCAAATCATAGAAAACTTACATTAAGGGTCAGTGACCCAAGGCAGAAATAATTCCTGCACAGAAATCCCATTATGGGTCCAGAACACATTTAAGCACTTGTTGAAGCTCATATATATTAGATAGAACTTTGGCTCATCAGAAGGATGAACCAATTAGTATGAGGGACATAGGATATAAGACGGTAGGAAAGGGAGGACATGAACTAGCTTGTGAACTAACTTATTGGGAGATGCTGTATACATAATGGGAAGTGGTATAAACATTTAGCAGGGCCCAAGGGCAAGAAAATAAGAACTAGAGAAAGGAAGCAGTTTATGGGTTTGACAGAAATTCTACCTTGCAAACAACCAGTTGATCTGCGTACACAAGATAATGTGTTAGATCGCTGTAAGCTTAGGGTGATTTGCAAGAAAAATAAAAGAAAATCTAAACTAAATGATTGGAAGGAAAAAGGTACTAATATGAGCAGGAGGGGGATTTTGGAGGGGTTCTGCATATGAGGTTACTCAAGCCTCCCTGTAAGTTTGGAAGGTACAAAGCCTGGGAAGAAAATAAAACAGTAAGAAAAATTTCTTATACTGTATCTCTGATGATCAGGGATTACCGAGCACCCCTTAACTTCTACCATTTTAAGACGATGTAACCTCTCTTTCTTTTTTTTTTTAAATCATAATACTTGCAGATTTATACAAAGTATCATCTGGTTCCTTTTTTATTACTGGGTTCTAATCACTGCTATCCTGGAATAACCAAGAGCACGTAGACCATGGAAACACCCTCTGACCATGTTTTCTATAGTGACTGAGGTTTTAATAAGCAACTACAGGACCCATTTGGTTGAATTAGAATCTTAATAACCACAAATCAGTGTTTACATATTCATCACAATCCCTGGCACAGCTGACTGATTGATGAGGGAATTGGGGTTATATCTTTTTTTTTCACGTGTTTCTAACGCTACTTAAAGAATTTTTAAGGATATGTCAAATTTTAGAGCTGGAAGAGTGTTAAGGAGCAATTTGGTTCAAGACACTAATTTTAATACATAAACAGCTGAGGCTTAGAAAATTTAAATGACTTCCCAAAAGGCAGCTCAATCGTAGCTCTGTGTATCCTATCTCCTAGCCCAAAAGTTCTATTTTACTATACTTATGATATTAGCCATGATATTAAGTTTAGTAACCAATACATTAGAAACAGTTCAACTCTCTGTTCTAATCTTGGCTATTCAGAGAATGTCACATCCCAATTATAGTTATTAATTTTTTAGTCATAAAATGGATATGTGCCCCAAAATATTTCTAGGCACTTTTATAAATATGTACTCATCTTTTCTTTTTCTGTCTTTACCTAGAGAAGTAGTGTTTAAACATGGATGTAAATGATTGGCCAACACAGAAATGGATCTAAATTCTTCCCTTGTGGCAGGCTATTTTACTGGTGGTGCTTAAAGCACCACAGCTCACAACATTCACTTGCTTGTATAGTCTTTTCCCACCTTAGGCTTGGCCTAGTGATTTAGTTTAGACAATAGACCAGTGGCAAGTTTAACACAAGCAGAAGTGTGATGAAACCCAAGCTAGAGGGGAGACTGATGGAGGAAAGACCCTGGAGGATGAGAAGCCATCCTGGATATTCCAGCCCTAGCAAACTCCTAACTGAATACAGCCACATGAGTAACCTCACAGATTTTAAGCATTTTACCACAAAAAAAGGCAAAAAAGGCGAAAAAAAAAAGTTAACTATGTTAACTATGTGAAGTGATGGGTGTGTTAATTATCTTGATCTTTGTAACCATTCTATAATGTATATGTATATCAAATCATGACATTGTACACTTCAAATGTTTTTAACATTTATTTATTTTTGAGAGACATAGAAAGACAGAGCACGAGCAGGGGAGGAGCAAAGAGAGAGAGAGAGAGGCAGAATATGAAGCAGGCTCCAGGCCCTGAGCTGTCAGCACAGATCCTGATGCATGGCTCGAAGCCATGAACCGTGAGATCATGACCTGAACTGAAGTCTGTTGCTTAACTGACTGAGCCACCCAGGCGCCCCATTTTTTTGTTTAATTTGGAAGGAGCAGAGAGAGAGGGAGACACAGACTATGAATCAATGTACATTTTAAATATATATAATTATACTTGTCAATTATTCCTCAATAAAGTTAGAAAAAGAAAACCATCCAGCTGAGCACAGTCAAGACAAAGCTGCTTTCCAGTTTCCACCCTCTCATAATATGATAGTAATGTTATCATGATAAAACCCTAAAAGTATTAAAATGTATTTGTTTTCCTTAAACTACAATTCTGAAGATAATCCAGAATGCCAACTCCATATTTTTTAATGGCTATGTTCCTTGGTTTCACTAGAAGAACAGCTCTGATATTTCTTTTTGGAGGAGAAATAAAAGTAGAATGCTTCTTCTTTGAACCAACTAATGCTTTCAGACTTTATTGGAGTTTTTTTTTTTTACCTTTATGGAATTTAAAAATTATAGGAACTCAAAAAGGACTTAGAGCTTGTACTAAACAACATTTTTAGAAGTTAACATTAGCCTCTATATCCTAGTGAAGAAAAGTAAGTGTATAAGCTTGAAGAGCAAAAGTATTAATATATGTACTTTTTGCCTCAGAGTATACTTTATCCCATCTGGCTAATCATCATCTTCGTTATTAGTAGTAATTTGTATAGTTCTTAATTAGTCATTTGAATTTCATATGTATAGTTCTGTTCATCATTTTTTTTCTTTATATGAATTTGTTGTATTAGTTCTTTATTTACATGTAATTCTAAACAAAGAACAGAAAAATAAATGATGATATTTCTTTATAATTTTCCCTTATTAAAGTCTTAGAAAATCTGACCTGGGTTATATTATGATATTATATATGACATGATATTATATGATATGATATATATTTTCAGTATTTAATACGCTCCTAAAGTCAGTTAGACAATAAAACTGGTACGTTAATAGGCAGTCCTCCAAAAAACGGTTATGTGGTCCAGCAAATTGACAAAATGCTTTGTGTTCTATAGATCCAAGATCAATATATTAAGGACTCTGAGGAAAAAACCATATTAATTTTGTTCTTCAAACTTACATGGATACAGAATTGTTTTTTTGCACACTAGCTCATAATTGTTCAAGAACCAGTGTGTTTTCATGGATCTTACAATCCAAAAGTCAAGTGGACATCTTTGTTTCATTCTCCCCAGAATTGTCTTGATCATCTGTGCTTTGGGGGTAAATATCTCTCAGCATCTGACGTAAGTCTTACATCTCTTATTTCATCCTCTTGATTAATTCACTCCCCTCCTGCAGTGTTATTTCTCTGGCACTAGCTCTAGCAGGGTGGCCCTCCCTCTCAGATTCGCCATTGCTTAACATAAGTGATTCCAAACGTGATGATCATCAGAATTGTCAGATTTTTTGAAGAGCAAAACAAAGCAAACAAACAAACAAGAGGTCTGGGGCAATCCCTTCCCTCAGATTCTGAGTCAGCAAGAGTGGTATGGAAATAGACCCTTTTAGAAAGCTCCTGAAATAAGTCTGAATGTAAACCCAGATGGTGAACAACTAGTCTGGCTCCAACTCTCACTGACCATAAAAAGAATTGTGTTTGAAAAGAAAAGCTCTTCATAAGGAAAGAAAAGAAGAATTACCAAGTAAATTATCCTGAATTGTATCCTTGATAGGACAGGAGAGAGGCGGGCTGTAAAGAACCCTAATGGGCCAATTGATGAAATTTGGACTGTGAATTATATAATAGTATTTTATAATAATGGGTACTATATGGACTGTGGATTAGATAATAGTATTTTATTGTGTTAAGTTTTCTGATTTGATAATTAGAACACACACTAAAGTATTTAAGGATGAAGGGGCATGATGTCTCCAATTGTCCTCAAAATATTTGGGGCAAATATGCATGTATGAATAAATATACATAGAAACAGAAAAAAATGATAAAGTAAAGGGGGCAACATAAATTACTGGTGAATTGGGGTAAATAGTGTATAGGAGTTCCTTACATTATTCTAGCAAGTTCTCATAATTTTGAAATTATATCAAAGTGAATTTTTTTTTAAGTTTTACTGTAGCTAAAACTAAACAATCTCAAATTTCTCACCAGAAAAAGTAATGCTGGGCTATAATCTGATTCAAAGTAATCAAGACAATAGAGGTAAAAAAAAAATGGTTTGGAATCTGTTATACCAACTGAAAATTTAAAAAGTGTTTTTTTAGATATAAATATATTTATGGAGGATAATAATACACTTGAGAGTTAAGCAATATAGGTTAAACTAATTACAAATATCAAGTGACAAAGATTATTTCTTCTGTGAAGAAATAAAACCAAGAAAACATATAAAGTCCCTTTTTCTGGAAATCCATGAGGCAGTCATAAATTAGACAAGTAATGAAGTCAGAAGATACAAATTCAAATTTATTTCCTACAAGTGTGGGGCTTTGAAAGAGTCAACTAACCTTCTTGAGCAAGTTTCCTAATCTGTAAAAAACATCTACTCACAATACAGGCCTCATTAATGAGAGAAAAAGTTGGTAAAAAAAAATTGACAACACATTGCCTTATGTGGAACAGACAGAAACTCTGTCAAGCATAATATCTCAGCCATGAAAATGCAATGTTCTGGCTATCTCATAAGTGCTAGTTAGATCCTAGATTGTTGGACCTAACAAGAGATCCCATAAGAATGAGGCAGGAGAAATATGTTTCCTGGCGATGGGGAAGGGGTGAGAGTTGGAGAGAAGCAAATGAAAGTCTGGTATACAGGATCACTGTACCAAAGATTTATCGAAAGGAGCCCCAGTTATTCCCATCCAAATAGAGAAAGGAAATACCTAAACATCTTTTTGTGCTTTTATGCCATGACCCTTCCATCTTTGGGTTTTTTAATCTGATTCTTTGAGATTAATTTGGAGCAGCATTTCAGATAATTTAGTTTGGAAAATTATGTAAATGTTATTTTTCTGACTACTTATATAACTGAAACCATACTTTAATGGCTTTTTACAAGAAATGCAAATTGTTTAGATGTGAAATCCTTAGGTCAATATGCTATCCTTTCAAAGTTCTTAGACATTTTTCATTGTTTTAGAATATTTGCATATACAGTATCTGAAGCTATCTGGATACATTTTTCCTTTGTGAATAACCCTTTCCTTTCCTTTTCCACTTACTTGGATACTTGACAGTTTTATTTTATTTTATTTTATTTTATTTTATTTTATTTTATTTTATTTTACTTTATCTTATTAAAATTTTATTTTAATTCCAGTATAGTTAACATGCAGTGCTATATTAGTTTCAGGTGTACAATACAGTAATTCTGTAATTCTATACATTGCTCAGTGCTCATCATGATAACCATTCTCTTTAATCCCCTTCACCTATTTCATCCACCTTCCCCACTCAACTCCCTTCTCATAATAATCAGTTTTTTCTCGATAATTAAGAGTCTCTTTCTTGGTTTGTCTCTCTCTCTCTTTTTTTCCCTGTGTTTTTTGTTTTGTTTCTTAAATTCCATGTATGAGTGAAATCATATGGTATCTGGTCTTTCTCTGACTGACTTATTTTGCTTAGTATTCCACTGTACATAATACACCACATCTTTTTTATCCATTCATCTATCAATGGACACTTAGGTTGTTTCCATATTTTCGCTATTGTAAATAATGCTGCCACCAATATAGGGGTGCATATATTCTTGTGAGTTAGCGTTTTTTGTATTCTTTGGGTAAAAACCCAGTAATGCTGTTATTGGATGGCAGGGTAGTTCTATTTTTAACTTTTTAAGGAAACTCCATTCTGTTTTCCACACTGACTATATACCATTTTGTATTCTCATCAACAGTATACAAGGTTCCTTTTTCTCCACATCTTCATCAACACCTGTTGTTTCTTGTGTTTTTAATTTTAGCCATTCTGAGAAGTGTGAAGTGATATCTTATTGTAGTTTTGATTTGCATTTCCCTGATGATGAGTGATATTGAGCATCTTTTCATATGTCTGTTACCCATCTATGTATCTTCTTTAGAGAAATGTCTGTCCATGTCTTCTACCCATTTTTAATTGTATTATTTGTCTTTTGGATGTTGAGTTTGTATAAGTTTATATACTTGAGATACTACCCTTTATCAGATATGTCATTTACAAATATCTTCTCCCTTTCAGGAGGTTGTCTTTTAGGCTTTTTTGTTCCCTTTGCTGTACAGAAGCTTTTAATTTTGATATAGTCCCCGTAGTTTTACTTTTGCTTGTGTTTCTCTTTTGCTTTTATTCTTCTTAACACCATCCAAAATGTTGCTGTGGCTGACGTAACAGAAATTACTGCCTGTAGTCTCTTCTAGGATTGTTATGGTTTCAGGTCTCACATTTAAGTCCTTAACCCATTTTGTGTTTATTTTTGTGTTTGGTGTAAGAAAGTGGTCCAGTTTCATTCTTTTGCATGTAGTTGTCCAGTTTTCCCAACATCATTAGTTGAAGAGCTTGTCTTTTTCTCTTAGCATATTCTTGCCTCTTTCATTGAAGATTAATTAACCATATAGTTTTGAGTTTCTTTCCGGACTGTCTATCCTATTCCATTGACCTATGTATCTATCTTTGTGCTTTTGCTAGTACCATACTGTTTGGAGTACTATAGCTGTGCCGTATAACTTGAATCTGAAATTGTGATACCTCCAGCTTTGTTTTCCCTTTTCAATATTGTTTTGGCTATTTAGGGTCTTTTTGAGGTGCCATACAAATTTTATGATTATTTGTTCTCACTCTGTGAAACATGCTTTTGGTTTATTTTGATAGGGGTTGCATTAAATGTGCAGATTGCTTTGGGCAGTATGGACATTTTAACAATATTTGTTCTTCCAATCCAGGAGCCTGGAATACCTTTCCATTGTTCATGCCATCTTCAATTTATTTCATCAGTGTTTTATAGTTTTCAGAGTACAGATACTTGACAGTTTTTTAATTATCAGTTATTTACCTTGGAATTCAAATTTTTTTCAATATGAGTTTTATAGATTTCACTTTTTGTGTTAAATTTAGTAATGTCAATCAAATCTGCATATTCAGGTCAGTCAGTTAAATTTTTGTCTATTATATTTTTATTTACTGCTTCTGTTTCATGTTTTAGTTCCTTCTTCAGGAACACAGAGTAGTCACAAATTAAAACTCCCCTTTAGGTCTTATTAACTATCATGTTCTCTTTCATAATTTTAATCTCTTTGGCCTCTTCTATTACATTCTAAGAGAGCTTCTCAAGTCCATCCTCCACATCACTGATTCATGTTTCTGTACTGTCAGTACTATAGTTCAATATCCTCAGAACCTTGTAAAATGTGGGCTTGAATTTTTGTTATACATTTAGCTTTATTGAAATTTTTCTTTAACTTTCTCTCTCTTTTTTTTTTCAGTGTTTATTTATTTTGAGCGAGAGAAAAAGAACAGGGAAGGGGCAGAGAAAGAAGGAGAGAGATACAGAAAGAGAGAGAGAGAGAGAGAGACAGAATCCCAAGCAGGCTCTGCAGTGGCATCACAGAGCCTAATGAAGGGCTCAAATTTACAAACTGTGAGATTGTGACCTGAGCAGAAATCAAGAAACTGATGCTTAACTAACTAAGCCACCCAGGTGCCCCCCTATCTCTCTTTTGTAATTCACTCTATTCTTTACACCCTGCTAGTCCTGTCTGATGGAGGCTCATTCTTCTTGGATTTTATTGAGAATTAGTAAACGAGTTCCAGAATATTCTTTTGAGTCTTGTAAGCCATTAATTTTAGAAACATACTCTTCCCTTGAGTCTTCAAAGTGGTAATTCCTTTCCCTTATTCCACAGTGGGTTTTTGTTGTTTTTGTTGTTGCTTATTGTTTTGTTTTTCTCCTCCTTACAAATTTTTGAATGGGGAACTTCCCAAATTCATTGATTCTCAGAATATAGGATGGTTCAATTACTCTTAACCACACTCTGATAAATCAATAACAACAAAATCTCTTTCTCAGATCCATACTTAGAAAGAAAGTTGATGTGCCCACACTGTAATATGATTTTCAGCTTCTAGTAGGCATTGGCTTATTGAGGTGGTGGTTTTGCTTTTACTTCCTGCCTGTTCCTTTTAAACTCTGAGAAGATATAATAGACAGCAACCTAAGAGTCCCTCCAGCCACTGTATCCAGGATATTTCTGTCATTGACTTCAGAGCTTTGCTTTTGAAGAAAGAAGCAGCCAGTATGCAATAAGCAATCAGTGGTCCACTCTACAGCTCTTGCCCAACTGTTTCTGAAAGATGCTTTTTTTCTGAAAGGTGAGAAAATGGCAATCGAAAACGTGGGGAGGTCTGAGAATACCTTGTGAATACCTCAAAACTCAACACATGACTTGTCTTTTTCATTGGTTGATACTCTGGATATAGAGCCATAGGAATAACACAAGGAAACTATAAAGTGTCTTCCTTCTTTTTCAGGCATTCTTTTTGAGATGAAACCTGAGAATGCCAAGAAAATTGACCTACCATTGATTAGCAAAGTTCCTCTGAGGTTCCATCCTTAAATTTTTTGAGACTTGATTCAATGGTTTGTCTTTTTAGTGTTTTCTTATGTTATCTTAAGACAAATTAGCAGAAGTTACATGTTTGGACTACTTTGAATAAGTTACTTGAGATGTTTTTTCACTACTAATAGGCTCTTAAAGGTTTTTAAGGCTTTTACCTCATACTAATAACTAATAAACATCTTCTGGTTAACATGCTTAACACAACAGACCTTCAAAAATCTTAATGTTTCTACACATCACAAGATACTGTTGTGATTCTAGTTTGTATTGAAAATTCTATTGACTTCCATTTTTGTCTCCTTTACTCGTCTCACAAAGCAAGTGATTTTAAGTCATGGTAATTTCATTTAGATCAACTATCCTTTGACTATATTCATTTATTATTTTACCATTTCGTTATTCATGCACTAAACATTTCTTAAGTAGTTATTATATGCTAGGCACTCTGATAGACCCTATAGATACTGCATCCAAGAACTTCTGATGTAATCATGAAGACAAATGACAAGAGCTTCTTTCTCAAGGTATACATAGCGTGAAAATGTCTAAATGGTTGTGTCAAGTAGCATCGGACTTTAATAGGCTTAGGCTGGTATTTTTAACAATAATTTAGATTCAGAATGTCACTTTAAACACTGTTTTCAATGGTTCAGTCAGCTGAACCTCTGACTCTTGATTTTGGCTCAGGTTATGTTACCAGGGTCATGTGGTAGGGCATGGAGGCTGTTTAAGATTCTCTCTCTCCTGCTGCCTCTCTCCCCTGCTCGCACTATCTGTATCTCTCTAAAAATAATTAATTAATTAATTAAAACATTGTGTTCAGGACTATGGCTTCATTGTCTAATTCGAATCATTTAAATCAGCATTTAACAAATGTCTATTGTAAGATACTACACTTTGCATTGTATAAAATGCAAAACTAATTAGGTCAAAACTCGAATCCTCAAAGTTTTTAGCCAGGCCATGTCTTAATCTTTTCGAGCTGTTATAACAAAATATCAAAGACTGGGTAGCTTCTAAACAACAGAAATTTATTTCTTACAGTTCTGGAGGCTGGAAGTCCAAGACCAAGGTATCAACATGGTCACATATTGGTGAGGACCCTCTTCCTGAATCATAGCTGGTGCGTCGCTGTGTGTTCAGATGAGGCAAGGGATCTCTGTGGAGTCTCTTTAATAAGAAAACACTAATCCTATTAAAGAGAGCTCTACCCTCATGACCTCATGAAATGTTAGGAATTCAACATTTTGTGGGACACAACCATTTACAATATAGCAAGGGGGTCGCTTGAGTGGCTCAGTCGGTTAAGTGCCCATCTCTTGATTTTAGCTTCAGGTCATTATCTCATGGTTCATGGGACTGAGCCCTGCATCAGGCTCCATGCTGACAGCACAGAGCCTACTTGGGATTCTCTCTCATCCCTCTCTCTCTGCCTCTTCCCTGCCCACTCTCTCTCTTTCTCTCTCCAAATACATAAATATTTTTTTAAAGAAAAAGGACATAGAAAGTGGGGAACACAGACTAACTATAATTAACTTTCAGTAAAGCACACAGATGTTCTAGAAGTACAGTACTAGAGAAGATTGCAATAAGAATGACCCTTCATTCAAGAGTAAAAATATTAACCTGGGCCATATTGAATATGATAATAATTGGTACCATTTATTGAGAAATTTATATATACTAGTTACTATAGCTTATAATGTTTCCTGTACATTTTCTCTAATCTTAGAAAATGAAAATACTTTTAACTTCCCATTATCTATATCAGTTCAGAGGGCCTATCAGAAATGGAATGGCATACATTTGAAACTTTGCTTGAAAATCTTTATACCCATTTCTTGGGGGGGGGGGAGAAAGTGGGAGACACTGGGCAATTCAGTACTAGGGAAAAGACAGGGAAGACCATGATCTGCATTAAATTTAGCTCCTTTGGCGGATTGCATTGCCTATCTACCTGGCTGTCAGCCACACATAGACATAAACTTTCAACCGGTATGCAGACTCATGAAGAAATAGTTTGAGGATTGTAAATTAAGTGTCTTCCTCTCCTGAATTGAATACTTCTTACCTCTAAAAGAATTTAACCAAGATAAACATATTAAATTTGTCTCTGAAATATGAAGAGGTGACAAATGTTTTCCATGTAAGAATTAAATATAACTTAAAAAAAAAAACAAAAAAAACTCTCAATCAAATTGAAAAGGTACTAGCAATGGCCAGAATTGTGGTTAGCTCAGATTCCTAAAAGACACTGTCAGTGTAAATCCTCCAATAAGTTTTCTCTTAGCAGTGGATGATGATTCTTTCAACGTGTAGAAAACTGAAACAGAAGTATGCAATTGTGAAGGAGAAATTTGATCTAGGATACAAACTTATGAAACTTTTAGGTGTGGCAGAGGGTTGATCCCTTAGTGTGTGATTACATAAGAATAAGTCTGTTGTGATATCTATAAAAGTAAAGAATTAGCAAATATTTTGGAAGATTATTTTGAACACTGACAACATTTAAAAGTTTGTTTTGTGATGCGATGTAATTTAAGCTGAGAGCAAATTGGTCTTATGGACCGATTCAGAAGAAATATATCAATCCTGTGTTTTTAGTTTGGTTTTGGTTTTGGTTTTCCTTATAAAGTGAAGTAAGGTATTGCCTACAACAATATCATTTCTCAGATTTATTACCACTAGGTCACCATCAGTGAAAATT
>NC_056666.1:49536005-49576005 GCF_018350195.1 Panthera tigris | reverse complement strand
TAAAACTGATGGTGCTGAGAAGAAAAAAAAAAGTTTTTTGAAGTTCAACAGTTGAATCTTTCTTGGCCCTTAAAACATTTCAGCTAGAGTCATTCAAATGTGGACTGTTTTTAAACTTGACCTTTGACAGGGCTTTATAAAATCTGGTGGGGACGCTATGATAATTACCAGAGAGGATGACTTTGAAGTTTGAAAACTTAGGGGAAAAATAAGATATTTTAAAGCTACCAGTGGCCTTTACAGATATGGAGAGGAAAAGAGGTGATTGGGGACAGCAGAACCAATTTCAATTAAAAAAAAAAAAAAAACCCAACCTGTCAAGGCCTCTAAAATAAGCCTATGAAGACAGGGCAGTAATGATGAAAAAACTCTATGGCTGTCTGACCGAGTTAGTTGTGAAAACATGTTTCTTGTGCTCTTGGGTGTTTCTCATTCTAGCATGTGAACTTTAAATTGCAAGGTGTTCAAGTAATTGCAAGAAGTGTATCCGTGGGGGTGGGAGGCGGTTCAGTATTGGTTAACAAGGAACAAGTTCACAGTTTGGTTCTCGGGCCGCTGGAGGCAGGGAGGAAGGGGAGTATGCCATGCCCTGGACCCAGCTTGTGCGGCAGCACTGCCCTGCTGAGCAGAGACTTTAGAGAGTTCATTAAGGGAAGTCAGAGACCGGGCAACTGCAGCCACCCCCCAGACATTTCCTAAAGAGGACAGTTGTGTGTGTTTCCAGTGTGTTCTGGAAGCCGTTTGACTCTCTTGTCTTATTTTAATTTCCATAACCGGTGGCTTCCGAAATGGCTTTGGAAGACAGTTTGCTTTAAATGTGGGCACCTATTCCAAAATGCCCTCGTTGTTTTAGGAATCCGATCCTTCTCCTCCAGGGCTCTTTCGCAGGACTTCTTTTGGACGGGTCCAGAAGGTAGGGTCTTCCCCAGCCGACTCCTGCAGAGGTCACTTTTTGTGCGCGGGTCGTCCCCAGCGTTTGTGAGTAGCATATGCATGTGGCTGTGCTGACTGCACTCGCAGGCTTGTAAATTTTCACCCTGGGAAATTAGCAACAAAGCCCGATCTGTCTCGTGGCTGCTTTGCACTTTCCGAGGGCGGCTGTACTTGACTGAGCTGCAGAACAGGCACACGAGAGCGAGAGCGAGAGCGAGCGAGCGAGGGAGGGAGAGAAGGAAAGGAGAGAAGAGGGGAGGGGTGGGGGCGAGAGGTAAATAGTCTTAAATCGGAAGGGAGCTGCTTCTCTGTGGTCTTGACAAGCGCTGCCTGGGCTCCGCCGGCTCAGTAATAACTGAGTGACCTTTTCTTCGGCTGTATTATGTCTGGCTGGGAAGGGATTGCATTTTGCAGCTGAGAGCCGGGGCTTCCTCCAGCTCGGCTCCTCGCGTGCTGCTGGGGTAAGTTGTCTTGAGCCAGGACGGAGAGAGACAGCCTTGGACTGCAGTTGCCTAAAAGGAGGACACCTGTGGCTCACATGCGGTCAACACCATTACTTGGCGGATCCTTGAGGACCTCATTATTTTAAACTTAAAAAATAGAGACTCCCTCCCCCCTCCTTTTTTTTTTTTTCAAACAATGCTTCTTTTTGACCTTTCCCAAGGAGAAGCACTACAAAGCAGCCACTGTGCTTTCTGAACGGCCTCCCCCTGTATCGCTTAATTGAGAAGGTAAGTGCAGCAACTGTGTATACACGCGTCGGCTTATTTGTGGTGTGTGTGTCTGCGGGTGCGCGCGTGCGTGTGCGGATGTGGGTATTTTTTTTTTTTTTCTTCCCCAGCCTCTCCTAATGAGGCATAAACTGGGGCTGCAGCCCAGCTCCGCACTGCAACTTTCGCTCGGGCTGCAGCTCTGCTGAGACGGTTTTGTTTAAATCATGTGAGGCTTCATTATTTTTATGATGAGACATGAAATAGATGCAGGCGGAAGATGTGGAGGGAAGGAGGGGAGAGCGGCTGCGGCGCGGAATGTCTCAAGTACGACTCGAGTGGATAATAGTCAAAGTTCAGGATGAGCCGCAGCATTCCCACACCCCTTACTCCCGGGAAGAGAGGGGCAGGGAGAGTTTGGAATCTGGAGAGGTTCGCTCCGGCCTGGCCCTGGGGAAGAGAATTCCGTCCTAGGTGGGCTCCAGACCCCCTGCTGCGTACTTGCTGGGATTCACAGCCCCCTCCCCCTCCGAGAGTTGAAATCACAGTCTTGCGGTTCTTGGGGACACTTCTGCCTCTCCCCACTTTTCCGTAATAAGAAAAGGTGGTTCCGGCAAGATGGAAAAGTGACTGTTTGCAGGGGGGCTGGGGGTGGGGGGCGCGGTGGGGAGAAGTGGCCACGAGAGACAGGTTCCCTGGAACGAGGTGCCCATGTCCTAACAGGAGGAGATTCAAACTGATGCAGCACATTTTTACGGGGGCTACCCAGATTGCTGTTATGAAATACAAGTCAGATTTATGATCTTTTTCATATTGAACATGATATGCTATGCTAACGCTGCATGTGACAGTTTAATCAAATCCATTTGTTACCACGAAGCTAAAAGGGGCCGCTGGGATTTTAGGATTACGGGCAGAGTTAGGGAAGCATGTGGCTTTGTCATTCGCCATCATTTTGCACACCGCCACACTGCGAGGGGCTCTGTGTGTGCGCTCTGTCTCGTCTGGCCGCCCTCATCCCTTCCCCCACCCCCTGCCGCCACTCCGACCCGCTCCCAAAGTGGCTTCACAATAGTCGGTCCTCGGCGGTGTAGGCTGCGCACCAGGTCCACACTTGAGCTAAATCCAGGAGACCCCCTTCCACTTCTACCTTGGGCTCTGTGCTCAATGCGAAGCTGCTGCAACTCAGGCACGCCTAAGTCAACTCATGCAGAAAAAGGAGAAAAGTTTTGGTAAGGTTACAATCTATCATAGATGCACTTTGCCGGCGCTCGGCACTCTTGACTGCTCTAAAGCTTTCCTGCTCTTCCGCTGCTTTTGTGTCTTTTTTTTTTTTTTTAAGATCCGAAATATTATTGTTGTAACTGGTTTGGAAGACTGCTGCTTAAACCAATTAATCTTGCTAGGTGCAACAAATACTGCTACATTCTTTGCAAATCATCCCTGTGTGGCTGCGAAGACACAACCACAAAAGGCTAGAGCATAAACTCCATAAGGGATTCTTTGTTAGAGTGCATGTATGTTTCTTATTTTTTTATTATTATTTTATTATTATTATTATTATTTTTTTTTTTTTTGCATGTGAGCTGCATCAAAATTGAACTCAGTCTTGCAAATCTCTTGTTGGCCTTTGCCAAGCACCAGCACTTTGCTGCCATGGTAACTGTAATTAAACTGATAAGAGTGGAAAAATGTCAGTATCTCTGAGCCTTGCAGCTGCATTGGAGAAAAAGGGAATCAAATTGGTTCCCAGCTCCATTGCTCCAAAAGGGGAGGGGGTGGTGAAAGGATGGGGAGGGGGTTGGGAGTTGAAGGGGCAGAACAGAGTTAAGCAGCTCCAGCGCCTGAGATCTGGGGACATCTATTTGCATTGTTGTCCCTTAGGGGGCTGCAGCCTGTAGGGATGCTCTGGGCCAGTGAACAGAGAGAAACAAGCTTTTAGGCCCAATCCAGTTCTCCAATCAGGTCTGGGGGCTGGGGAGAGGATGAAGATGGGCAGGAGGAGAGAAAATCTTTTGTTTGGTACCTCTTGGCAATCGAATGGCCATGTTGGCCAAATTCTTTTAATCTGTGTCACTGCTCCCAGCTGCGGAACCTGCATTCCCATTTTAGCATCTTCCTGAGGCACCTCATCTCTGCCAACCCCCTTTATGTATTCCCCCTTCCTGTTCCTTCTCCCAAATTGTTCTCTGTGAATCTTCCGACAGGGACAAAATGTTTTCCGTTCACTATGTGTAGTTAGTCCAAAAATATAAAAGACTGTGTCTAAGTGCTGCACATCTTTGATTATGATGATTTTTTTTAAGCCCCTGTGTGTTGTGGAGTTGTGGTTACTTTGTTGTGTTAACTACTGAAGCTGAGACCGCGCGGATGAATGGCACAGAACAAGGGAACATAATGGAGGCAATCAACCGTTAGGCCGCCTCACAATGCAATCCAGGCAATTAAAAGCTCACCAGAGTTTAAATGAAATGGTTCTACTTATTTCTGCACACCACACTGCACAGGCTATTATTTATGTCTTTTTTTTAATTATGATTTCCCTTAAACTGTCAAATAACTCAGAATGGCAGGGTCTCAGAGGCAATAAGAATTTCCCTCAGAACAATTTACATGCCAATCTAAAACTAGTTATGAGTCCTGATGTGCTATGAGCAACTTGTGAAATGTTTCTCCGCTTCCGAACGCATAACTCTACCCAGTCGTGTTCTTCTGGATGGTGAGGGCACGGTGGGGAAGGGGGCTGCTGATGCTTTGTGCCTTTTAGGTACATGGCAACGTGGTGACTACTAAATAGTTCTTTTTCTACAACTGTTAACTTGAAGAGTATTGAAAAGATTTCCTTTTCAAGAGAAAGGTGATGATGTTCTCTACAAGAAGGTACCAGGATGGAGGGTAAAATATCAAACTCCTTCAAGCCCAAGGCCAAACAGAATGTAAGAGTTTCAAATATTAATTGGCCTCTGAGTGCTAAATTAAAATGTCAACACAACAAAAACATTTTGTGAAGACAAGCAGGGTAGTGTTACTTGTGCCAAATGTTGGTATTCCCTGTCCTGGTTACAAAGCATTTTGAATAAAGATAGCCGTCCTTCTCCACTTGATGGTAGGAACTCAACTGAGGGAAATATAGCTTAGCTACAACTAAAAGGGATTTAAAATTTTTTTTTCTAGCTTTGTGACGTAAAATAATAATAATAATAATAATAGCCTTATAAGTTGGTGAATTCGAATAGCCAGCCATCTCTCGATGTTTTCAGTAATGAAATACAGAATGTCATTTAGTAAATCCAAATTTCCCCCCTCCCCCCAGGTATATGGTTAAGAGGCACTTGGATATGTTCTGTACCGTAATTAATGGGATTTATTCCTTGTGGAAGCTTGCTAGAAGACGGTAACTAGTTCTGATCAAAGAAACTTCATTTGTTAGAAGTTCTAGAGAGTGAGATTTAGCAGAGCTATCAAGGGTTATGATTAATCTACACTAGACCCTTAGCTCCTTCAAAGAAAGGGAATAGAAAGCAGGCTATAGGAATACCACCTGCTCTTCTGTACAAATCCAGCTGCTAGTCTGCAGCTTTGACTACCACACTGTGCAGATCATGCAGCAAGAACATCCACCCTTTCTTCCCTGCCAGACCCTAGTCCATCACTCTACCAGAGAACTTATTTGGTAATGGAAGTTCAACATCAAAACAATATTATGTGCAATCCATGCATTATTTGTACCTAGAAAAGTTATTCAGCTCTGAGGGTACAGTGCCTTGATGTCTCTTATCAATGTGATTAAAAATGAAAAAAGAGTGTGAAGGTAATGGAGGTGAAGCCTTCATAAGGAGGCTTCAGAGGAAACTGAAGAAGGTTTAGCTACTTTGGAGTAGGGAAATACTCCAAGATTATGGCTTGGCATTTCTTTTCTTGGAACTGTTTCAAGTGCATCTACATTTGGCGTTTTGTAGAGTTTGAAACTTTATGTACAGGCGAGGAAGCATACTATAGTAGTGGGATCTCTGGACTGTTAGAAGACCACCAAGTCTTGTGCTTACCTGTCATTCAGCATCGAGCGAGTCCTTAAACTCTCTTAGGCCTCGTATCACAATTTGTAAAATGAGGGAGTTAGGAATCGATGATGTCTCGAGTATTTGGTAGTACTTAGAATGAGTTATTGGATAAATATGAAGCTCTGAATAGTTGGTCCAGCTTTTTTTTTTTTTTAAACTGGGTATTTGACACTTAGGAAAGAAGAAACTCAAAGGGGAATAGCCTTTCACTGAAAACATTTCAGTCAAGTTGTAAAAACCACAGAACCCAGCTGGACTCCTTATTTATGATGGAGATGTATCTCTAAAGTATATAAATTTTATATATATGTCTGGTGCCCTATCTATAACATAATATATTTATGTATATATGTTTATGTAATTTATATGTATTTAGATTTTTCCTTCTGTTGTTTTTTCTTTCCCCTATGAAATTAATAAGTGTGTGTTTATGGTAATAAACCAATCCTGTACTTTCATTTTATATGAAAGCATACAGTATGCAGTCAGGTAATCTGCCATTTATAGAGGCACTGACTCATGTTTGTGAGTATAGATTCATTTGTAAAATTGTAACATAAGGAACAATTTCAAACAGCAAGAACACAGAAGGAAGTATTTGGATGCAAACACACAGTGTAGAATTGGGGAGCTTTCTGGGTGACTGTACTCTATGTTTAACTATAAACAGCCCCACTGCTAAGTCAGGTTAGTGTCTTCCCATTAGGGTACACTCTCCTTCCACCATCAAGCACAAATCAAGTGAATTTCTAACCAATAAAGAAAAACTCATTTTTGACTCTTATAGGCGGTGCATGGACTAGTTTGTTAAATAGCTTCCTTTGAGATTATTACTCACGTTTTCTTCCCAAAGGAACTGCACTATGCAGAGAATGGGGACACTCTAAAATTATTTAATGTTACTTAACTTTGTGTATATGATGTCAACATCATGTCAATGTCAATGTATACTATGTACAACACGAATGCATTATCCCACCCCCACCCCCACTGTCCAGGTGCAACTTTATAAATGATTTAATAAGGACTTTATAATGTTTGAGGCTTTTGTTTCCAAATTTTAGTTTGATTTCAGGATAGCCCCAAAAGGGAAAGTCTAACGCTCCTTGAGAAAAGCAATATTAAATATTAAACTTGTTGGAGGTCTTTTGACATCTTTTGATTCTTTCCTGCAGTCCCAGCTCTCTTTTTTGTTTTTGTCTTCCTTTAGGTATACAAATGCTCTCAGTCCAGCCAGACACCAAGCCGAAAGGTTGTGCTGGCTGCAACCGAAAGATCAAGGACCGGTATCTTCTAAAGGCACTGGACAAATACTGGCATGAAGATTGCCTGAAGTGTGCCTGCTGTGACTGTCGTTTGGGAGAGGTGGGCTCCACCCTGTACACTAAAGCTAATCTTATCCTTTGTCGCAGAGACTATCTGAGGTAGGAATTACCCTTGCACACCAGTGATGACTGGATTCCTTTTAAAATACTTTTGTAAGTGTATTTTTTGGTTTCATTTCCTTACTACCAGCTTCTATTCCTGAAAGACAACATTGACCTGTCAGCCTTCAAAATGTTGCCAGGTGCCTATTATGCAAATTCTTACTCGAGTAATGGCCAGTAAAACATGATATCGAAAGTGATTCCATTTGGCCTGCCTGGATGCTCATAGTTAGAGATTGGTTATTCCACCGCCCGTATTAAAAGCACCAGTTCATGGCAAGGATGTGGTTGGTAGAAATCAGCATATAAGTGTTTCATTAAACCATACCGACAAGATAGGCTGAGCTTGACACAGAATTGTTCAGCAATCTTCCTGTGTCTCGTTTGTCAGAGAAAGTTCAGTTTGCAATTATTAACTGGTATTTATTAGCATATTTATTATACAGTTTTGACAACTTTCCCCAAGTGTGAATCTGTGTCCCCACCCTCAGTGGCATTCCAAGTGGTCATCACAAAGACATCACGGAGCATTAGCAGCTTCAGACTTGCCAGTAGCATTATGGAAACTAACACAGTAAAGATCTCCATCATTATGGGGAAATGAAAGCCACTCTAAACATCTGATCAGTTTGAGGACAATGCATATGTTCTTGCTTAAAAAACCATGAAGCCCACTATACTTGTTTCCCAGCATTTAGCACTCAATGCGTGAACTTGTATTTAAGAAAAATTATTTTGCTTTTCAGGGAACTTTGTGACTTGATTCAGCTGCAAATTACATATATTAATAAAGTAGGAGCTATCAAATTAGAGAAATGATATATGGCATCATTCGGGTTTTCATATTTGATACGATTAATCATTTTTCTAGTCTGACATTAAGCGATTTATTTTGAATTTTCTCCCTTTATGACACAAAATTTATCAATCAGCCGTAACTCCTTAACCATCTTGGTCATTTTTGGGAAGTGTTTTCTAGGGAATTTGGTGCTTCTCAGTATATAATTCAGTTATTTTATATTTTCAGTTAATCTTTATATATAAAAATAGATCATTTGATTAGTGATCGTTTAAAAGGGTGAATCCAACACTATTTATCAGATTCTACCCCCCACCCCCCCAACCATAGGATTGCCTCAGCTGACAGCCTCCTGGCTAATTATGACCACTTGTTACTATCCCTCTGTGTTCCAAGCGCATAAAATACGTGCAAGGTGCCAACAATGAGAAGTGACTCCATAGCCAGGATTTCCCTTATTGTGGTGGCACAACTAATCAGAATTAACTTATTCCATGAATTCTCTTAGAACTTCAGTCTTTGAACTTCTTCTTTGAAATAATTTTTTTTTCCTCTGCTCATTGTGAATTAGAGCCTCATTTCCACATAAAGCATTCGCATTTTACTTTCAGTGATTTAACAATGCTTCCTAGTTTTGCTTTATCTTTACTAACCAATGGTCATGGCTTTTGACTCTTTTTTTCTACTTTTACATTTGTTTGCAACTGCAGTGTCTCAAATGGATTTATGTAACAACAGTTCCAAAACAAGGAGCTTATATAAGTCTGCGCAAAGTTAAGGTGTTCTAGTAAGCAATAAAGATAAAAATTAAGTAAGATTTACAGAAAGTATGTTGAAATAGCTGGATTTTAAAAACTTAAAAATTTGCCAATGTAATACCTGTATCCTGAGTTAAACTGTTTTACAGTTGTTGATATAATAGCAAGCAGAGAAGGAAACTTAGATTGTGTTATTCTTATGGTAATAAAAATACAATGTTTAACTGCCGTTTGATAGTCTCAAGTAAGTGTTTTGTTTAAAGGGATTTATCAAAATAGTTTTCATATCAAAAGTGCTTACCCTCCTCTAAGATAGATAGATGTTGCTGTTTGTGACATTACTTAGTTGATTTCTGGTAGACTCAAACTTTTCATGTTTGGTAACTTGTTAAAAAAATCATACTCTTTCTAATAAAAACCTTGGTCCTGGTTGCCAATATATTCATTTCTCAGAGTATACTGTCCTCTTAAGTTGGTCATTACCACATTAATAGCCAGTTGTTATGTTAACAGCCTAAGGATTGTTAACATTTCAAACTAAGTTGTTAACTGCAAGCTTATTCCTTATTTAAACTGAAGGTTTGTTGTATATAATGTGACTTCTTTGGCAAGACTTCATCAATACTTAAAACTTGCAGAAGCGAAATGGGGACTTGGTGTGTGTGTAAAACTGTGTTATGTGTTCTAGATTATGCCACAGATGTGGTATATAGTTTTATGTAAGAAGTATGTATCTCCATGACATCGTGTCCATGTTCAGCAGCATATGTCTCTTACTAGAAATTTAAAATAGTCTAATTCTATATGTCACATAGACAAATACAATTAGGCAAACTTTATTTACAAATTAATTTCTTTGAATGGTATAGTCATTCAAAAATGTTTATTGGATGCCTGCTGTGTGAGAGGCATAATTCTAGGTAATAGATGAAATTAACTAAGAAAAAATAAAGGTGTACCTAAAATTGTTACTATCTGTTTATTAATTACACAAAACCTGTTAAATGATCAGGGAGCAAGTAGTATTCTGTGGCTGTTTTCTCGAGTTTTGAAAACAATTTTTCTCATTTCCCTTAGTTCACATTTACTTTTGTATTTTGCACAAAGCTTAACCATTTAAATCCTATTCAAAAGTGGTTAGGTTCGGTTTTTTGTTTTTGTTTTTGTTTTGTTTTGTTTTTGGTGTTTGGATATTATATGATTTCTTTGAGGCACCAAACAAGCCATAAATAACTTACAGGTTTGTATTTCTCTCTCTAAATCAGTAGGTATCTAAATAAGAATATGGAAAATGATAAAGAAGAAAATAATTTTGTCTGTACTGGTAAATTATTGATTGTAGGTATTATCTTGAGTCAGATAACTTTTTCATTTCTAGAGAACAGTGAAATATTTTTTCCAATTGTATTTAACTTCCTAATTAACTTCTTCCAAAAAAGAAAACAAACAAAAAAATCAAACACTCGTCATGCTGAACAATGAATCTTGAAGTTATAACATTTTATTTGCATTACTTTGTTTTTTTTAAGTTCTTTGAATAATAAATACAAGAATTTAAATCATAAGATACTTTCTTAGAGTTATAGAAACTATTATTGTGGTAAATACGATTTCTCTCAGATTTTTCTCTCCTTTGTGGCACAATTAGCTTTAAGAAAAAGAAATATGATCTCACCATTTATATACTGAGTTTCAGAACTCCACAATTCATTTTCCATAACGGGGCTGGTATAATGTCTTTATTTCTCTGTAGAATATACAGTGTACATATCTGATGAGAGAGAATTTGCCAGTTTGTAGGATTGTTCTCTGCCTTTGGAAACTCATTAGATAAAGGAACAGAAGGATTGACTTTTTAAAACTTCCTCTATTAACATGAGTTCTGACTTAAACTATGAAGTCAATCTGCCCATCAATATTTATACGCCAAGACCTAGAAATCTAGATGTTAAAAAATGTATCCGACACATTCATAACTTTTTCATTTTTAAAATTAAATGTATGACAGATTAGATGGAGGAGCATCTTTATACCTTGAACTAGATAGAGCTCATAACCAACAGAATACCCAAAGTAGATTAATAAGTCTTGTATAAAAACAGAAACGTTTTAGTAATGATGTTTATGGGACTCTTGTCACTGCTAAGCTGTCCATCACCCTTGTCTCATTTTGGAAAATATGAAAGAAAGTAGTGAACGTGTAATCAGAGTTTTAGAATTAAAATCTTGTGGCAAGTGTTACAAAGTCAGAACGAGGAGAAATAACAAACTACTTTACTTTTCAACTTGGAGGAAGTAAAGAATATCAGAATTTGCCTCTCAAGACTTTGGGAAATTTTTGCTTGTTTTTTTTTTTTTTTTTTTTTGTTGTTGTTGTTGTTGTTGTTGTTGTTAAGCCTAAAACTTCTTACTTGTATATTTTAAGCATCAAGTCCCTGTAGGCTGCATCTTGTATGTCTGAATGGTGTCTTACCGGAGAATGTATTCAAAGCTGTTTGCTGTGATGTTATGCCATGGAAGCTGCTTATAGCTCTTCCTATATGAGAAGCTGAAAATGCCTTCTGTAAAATTTAATGTAATTTGCTATTTTTATATCTGGGAATAATGTGTTTAAAATGAAACTGCTGGGAGAGAATGATGCTTCATGTCCCACTATAGCTGCCAATTAACAAAAAGCATTTGAAGGTGTTATGCTGACTATAATTTTACATCCTTTAATAGAATAATAGAACGAATTGCAAATAGAAATTTAAACTTAAATGCCAAATGTCACATAGAGTATTAATCTGGCTATAACTTTATTTCAGACTAATCAAATCCTGTGCCCTAAATTTTTATATAAAGTTTAATTTATATTAGTGCGTACATAATTACAACCTTAAAAGTAAACACGAATGTGTTAATATGATTTTATCTGACAGTTCATTGCATAGATTTTTTTTAATGTTGAATAAGGTGTTTATTCTTTTTTTTTTCCCCCCTTCATTTTCCTCTTTTTAACATTAGGCAGTTGAAAATATCTTCCCCAGAAATCAGTGCATTATTATTATTTGAAAAATCACTTTTTATTGTTTTAAATTCTGAAAATTTAAGCTTTTATAAGGAATGAAACTCCTCCCAAATGAACTTTTTTCCTACAAGCTTCGTTTCAGTTTTTTAACACTTCATTATTATTGTAATTTTTATGATATTTAAATGTCTCACATAATCTTAGTATGATGAAATATTGTAGTATGTGAGTCTATTAGACCCCATGCCCTGTTAAAAAATATTGTTTTATTTCTTGTAAATGATCTTACCTTATTTACAACTTTATAAGAAGTTGTAATTTATAAGAAGTTGTATTATTGAATTTTATTTTATTTCAAACATTTTACACTCTATACCATTCAAGGACCAGTACAAATCAGGAGTGATAATTTTATTTGCTACAATATTTTGAGAGAGTGCCCCTCATTTTTGGAAAAATTGGTGGATTTTCTGAGCAACAACTCTGTAGCAATCTCTGTTAAAAATATTTCACATACATATAGAATTTGTCATTTGTAAATTTATCTACGACATCTTTCTGTTCTTGCCCTGTAATGCATCCATTTTCAGTGGGGTATTTAACATAATGAATTATTTTAGTGTTGTGGCTTTTGTTTTGTCTTGTTTTATAGACGATATATTTTCACTGAAAATACCTCCCTCAAGATACCTCCCTCAAGAATATTGAAAATTTGAAAATACTTCACACTGTTTTTATATTTTTATTGTTTTTTTAAAATCTTTTTATAAAGCATGGAATACTTCAGTCAGGATAGTTCTTACCCATAAGATGGATAAGTTAGACATACCTGACTTAGCAGAAAAATATTCTGTTTCTACAAGTATATTTAGGATTAAATGCATCTGGAAGAACTACATTTGAGAATTGCTAAAATTGCTTATTTTGCACTTTATAAATACACAGAACTCTGGGAAAGAACCTCTATTTTTGGTTGCTCTTAGTGTATATCAAAGTAAGCCAGCATTTCATTTATAAACTCACCATTAACTTCCATTAAGTGACTAATAATAAATGTTAATGTTGTGTTTTGACTGCATACACATAATTTATTAAGGAATCTCATTTGAAAAATATGCTGAAAGTAGTAATTTGGTAAATGGTTTTGATGCCTATATGCACTGCAGAAATGTATTATGTAGTTCAGTTTTTTGCCTCACAGAAAATTATATAACCTAAAAGAATTGCACGAACCTCAAGCAGCCATTATACTTTCCTTCATTACACTGTGAAGCATTGAAATCTTATTTTTGCATATGGTTTGGAAACATTTTCTGGTTCTGGTTCTTAGAATTTCTTCTATTATTCAAAAGTTTTATGCGGGCACCTCATCCTGTCTTCAAAAAAAAATTAGCCAACGTTTCTCACCTTAATCCGTATAATAATCGTTAAGGTAGGACGAGATCTTGAAAACACGGAAAGTAAAAATAAAAACAGCTGTATTCTTTCTATTCAGTTGGCCAGCTATTTTTTAAACGACATTTGCATTAACTGTGTTTCTTCAAAAAGGCATTTTTCTTTCGTTTTAATTTTTTATTGGCTTATATAAGCGATTACTCCTACTGATACATGGAATTACCCCTTGCGAAGCGTTAAAGGGGTGTGAGTATGTATACGCATCCCACGCATGCAGATGGTAGAATCTATATGGCCGTAGAACGAGCATTGGCCTTAGAACGAGCATTGGCCTTAGAATGAGCATTAACTTTTCATAATCAACTTTCACCAGATCACCATAGCTTGACAGGCATTAAAATGTGTAAAATTAGATACTCGATGCCAGCTAATTTCTTAGTATTTGTAACTATAACACTGACTTATTCTTACAGGGTGTTCACCATTCTAAAAAGAAAGACAAGTTTTATGATACTATAGAATGCCTAAGTATATTCCCTTGTGATTTTTATCACCCAATTCTGTTTTTCTCAGTGCCGATGGAGTTTGACACTGTCTGTTCTGTGTCTGTTTCCACCATCATACCACATTTTTTTAATGATTAACTATATATTTCCCTTCTCAAGGCATTTATAAGAAATGTATTTTGAAGCAGAAGCTTACGTTGTCAAGCAAAAAGTGTGGCATTTAGATTTTTATTGTTGACTTTAAAGCAATTTCTTTTGCCTATTAAGACTTTTTGCCCCTTATTATTGATATTAATGGATAACTTTCCTCTAAAGGATTTAGGATGTAAGCTTACCCTTTTATTATATTCATCAAGCATATTTACTGTATTCACAACCTGCCCACATCAGTCATTTGTGCATCACCTCTTCCTTTTTGCTTTCTCCCTATATTACTGAAACATCTTGATAGATCTTTTTCTTCTCAATAAGATTTTTGTAGTTATGTAAAGATTCCAAGTCTTTTGCTGAATTTTGTTTTCTTTCATAGTGCTAGATTTTGTGATGCAAAAATCTCTAGCTGTGGACTTTACTAGTTTAAAACAAAATCACACTTGAGATAAATAATCAGCTTCGAATAGTCAGATCCCTGATTTGAAGTTGGAAAATTAACATTAAGCTGCGTGTATTAAGTTAGACTCTAACCAGCATGTGTTGTTATGATTCAATTTAATATTAAAAACTCTCCAACTGGGCTACAGGGAAAATAAAAGACTCTTAGGAATTCAAAGATTATATGCAGAGGAGTACAACAAAGCCATATTTAAGTAAAATTGTTATTACTAATGCAGTAAAGCATCATCTACATTAAATCCATCCTACTAATAAAAACAGAAAATCAGTTTTAATAAACATAAATATCAAATATGACAAAGACTAGTAAAGGGGAAAGGAACTTCATAAAATGTGCTAACATTGTATAGTAATCTAAATACCACTGAGAAAAAATAAACTCCCAACTCATTTATGATGTGGGATCCCAACAGCCAACTTCATGAGGAAAAAGAAAATTTTAGACTTGCTAGTTTATTCTCATTTCCTAAAACTTTTAGAACAATGCCATGTTTTTATTATAACAGTTCTAACAGATGTGCATACTGGTTTTGAAATTATTTTGTTCTCTTGTTGTTACAACATTTCAAAATATCTTAAGTAATATCCCTTGATAGATGGCTCACATTTTCCCCAAATAAGCAGGCTCAGGGCTGTTACACTTTCAACTACCTATGGCATTAAGCATGATGCTTCTTTTGTACTGATGAACTACTCAATGAAAACGTATTCTGATGAATAGCTTTATATTAGACTGGGTGAGATCAGTGATTAGTTGCCTGTTTGTTTGGATAAATGGGGGAGGGATCAGAGACATGGAAAAAGCAGTCTTAACTTTTAACAAAAAATATGAGTATCAGTTTTAGTGGGCAGGTTTATTTGTATTTTACAGCTAAGAAGTCCAGCTATACTGTGAACATAGTTTTAAAGCCTGTAAGTATGGCATGTGAATATCCACGGAGAGATCATTTGTGCTTTGGGAGATACAAAGAAATCAGAAGTTATTCAATTGTGTTAAAACTTATAAACTAGTATTATTTTCTGGGGCTATTTATTAGAAAAAAATTTTTGTAAAGTTTCTGAGCTATAAGAATCCTTCTTTCTACCGCACATCCTTGCTGAGTGGGTAGTTAATAGAGGTTATATTTATTATTACATGCTTTGCTATCTCTCTAACAGTTAAAAAATGAAACCATTTAGTTACTTAACAAATATTTGAGTGCTAATGCTTCATTCCTATAAATAATGAATGTGGAATATTGTATTTCTAATTGATATTATGTAATATATAAACAAAGTTATTAATATTTTACTATGTAAATAAAAAGGAATCCGAAATTAGGGAAGAACTTAAGGGCAAATTATTTTTCAAAATTTCTACAACTGGTGTAATCACTATTTGTTGTTAAATAACTAAGTAAAACATATAGAGTTTTAGCCTGCCTGTTATTTCTTAAGGAGGCAATACAGAGAATGAGAAGAGGTATACTCAGAAGAGAATAGAAACACTTTTGAGAAAGAGAGGTTATAAATAATATGTAAAAAGTGGACTCTGCAAAAATCCTTTTGATAGCCAATGGTCCTATAACAGAAGCTGAGCTTTGACCTTTGAAGTTATATTTTGGATGCAGAGTAAGATAGAGTTAACTTTGTAACTTCCATGCAAGTTGCAATGTTTTCATCTCTTATCACAGATATCGGTACAGTTATCAGAGCTGCAGCTGACACTCCTTGTAAAATGCTTAGCATCATTGGTCCCCATTTTCTCATTCAACATTGTTCTCTATTATACTTTAGGTACTGAACAGAGCTGTAGAATACTGCACTGCATAAAACAGAACTACCGCCCCTCGTAGAGTTTATATTCTAGTTAGGGGAAGCAGATAATTGACAGAATAAACATCGAGTACATTCGGAGATGATGAACACTACAGAAAAATGGAGCAGTATAAGAAGTTTGCAGAATTTGTATTGTGTGTGTTTGAGTATGAGAGAGAGAGGGAGAAGGAGAGGAGGAGGAAGAGGGAGGCAAGGAGGGAGGAAGGAGGAAAGGATTTGAAAAATTAAATAGGCTAGACAGGGACAGCCTTGTTGAGATGGTGGCTTGAGCAAAGACCTAAAAAGGTGAAGGTGAAGGTGAAGGAGCTTGCCTTGGGATTGGAGAGGACGGACATTCCAAGCATAGGGATCAGCCCATACAGTGTCCTTGCAATGGAAGCTTTTTTGATGTGTTTGAGGAACATCAAGGATGTTAGTGTAGTTGGAATGAATAAAAGCAGAAGAGACAAGGATTAGAAGCAACCATTATGTTGCCCCATGGTATTCCCTGTTGCTCTTACAACCAAGGATGCCCCTTTACTTTTCTAAATGTTCCTTAAGGAAGTGATATTACTCTTGTCTGAGAACTGCTAGGAAGCTTATTCAGATAGGGTGTTACAGGCTGAGTTCCATTTGGGATTACAGAACCCATCGGGACAACTTCTACATTGTAGTATTTCAAGGTGAAATACAAAGGGATGCCCATATTGATGAGCTAGGGCTGCTGACTCTGCATGTGTGACTATAGCACCGTGGCCCAAGATGTTGTTAAGCTCTGTCCTAATCACAGCATAATTGATATTTTTTGAATCCTGGGGTAATAAAAATTTCAAAGATGGGGAGTTTTCAACAGCTCTCCAAAGGGTGATTTTTTTTCATTATTTTTATTTTTTTTTTTCAACGTTTTTTTATTTATTTTTGGGACAGAGAGAGACAGAGCATGAACGGGGGAGGGGCAGAGAGAGAGGGAGACACAGAATCGGAAACAGGCTCCAGGCTCCGAGCCATCAGCCCAGAGCCTGACGCGGGGCTCGAACTCACGGACCGCGAGATCGTGACCTGGCTGAAGTCGGACGCTTAACCGACTGCGCCACCCAGGCGCCCCTTCATTATTTTTAAAGTCAAGCCAAGTCTTATTAAATTTTTTCTAGTATAAAATATTTAAAATAACATATTTACTGTAATTATCATAAATGTTTCCAAATTCAGCATTGAAAGAAAATGCATCAAAATCATATTGTTATTTAAAACAACTTATTTGGGGCTCCCTGGTGGCTCAGTCAGTTAAGCATGTGACTCTTGATTTTGGCTCAGGTCATGATCTCACAGTACATGGGATCCAGCCCTGTGTTGGGCTCTGTGCTGACAGTGTGGAGCTTGCTTGGGATTCTCTCTCTCCCTCTCTCTCTCTGCCCCTCCCCTGCTCTCACACGCATGTGCTCTCTCCCTCTGTCTCTCTCTCTCTCTCTCAAAATAAATAAATAAAAACTTTAAAAAAATAAAACAACTTACTTAATTTAATTCTTGATGAGATGGGGCAAATGTTACCTAACCGCTCTGTTTATACTCCTGTTTCACATTTGTAAACTAACCCCAGTTCACTAATTGTAGTTTCACATCAAGAAGAGCTAAGGATTAATCTTCAAAACTAAAAGATTAATATGCATTTCTATTTGTGAGAGTGGGATTTGTATGTACAAACCGGCTTTGCTTTTAAAAATGAAAAAAATAGCTTTAAACTTTAAATACAAATCGAAGTACTTCAGCCTGTATTTACATTTACAAAATGGGCTGGGATGCAGCCTGGGTATTGGCCTAGAAGCTGTGCTAATGTGCCTTGAATCTTACTTACAAAGAGGTACAGCATGAATGGGTGAGCTTTCAAAACAGTGGCCAAGCCATCTATGCTTCCTCACAAAATCTAAAATGTACTTTTCAGAAAGCGAGAGAAGGTGGTGGCCAAGTGGCTTTACGAGTTTTTTTTTCTTTTCTTTTTTCTTTTTTTGGTTTTAAACTTTGACATTTTTTTTTAATATTTAGATTTAGATTTTTTTACATTTAGATTCAAGTTAGTTAACATACAGTATCATGATAGTTTCAGGAGTAGAATTTAGTGATTCATCACGTACCTACAACACCCAGTGCTCATCCCAGCAAGCGCCCTCCTTAATGCCCATCAGACACATTTAGCCCATCCCCCCCCACCTCCCCTCCACCAACCCTCAGTTCTCTATATTTAAGTCTCTTACGGTTTGTCTCCATGTCTGTTTGTATCTTATTTTTCCTTCCCTTCCCCGATGTACATCTGTTTTGTTTCTTAAATTTCACATATGAGTGAAATCATATATTTGTCTTTCCTCTGACTGACTTATTTTGCTTTGCATAGTATGCTCTAGTCCCATCTGGCTTTACAGGTCTTAAGTCCTACCATCACCTTATACATCCTTAGTGCTACTTTTTGTTACAATTTCTAGCAGCCCTCCTTTTTCTTGGGCGGGGGGCAGATGGGGCATCTGTAGTAACTGCCATCTTGTCCTGGTTGAGTTAAAGACCTGTTTTCCTAATCATTTTGTGATTCTCACCTACCAAAGTGCATCAATTTGAGCTTGATTTTAAGAAAAGTTGCTTGATCTTGACCTCACAGTTTGCTTGGTATTTAAATAATGCTGTTAATAGTAGTTATTAAACTAACAATCCTTTGCAATAGAGATCACTTGCTCATTTGGCTAAAGTTGTTAAATGACTTGTGTTCTTGATTAATGATCGGTTTCTACACTGACTTGAGAAAAAGTTATAGATTTTAAGTTGAAAAAAATATTTTGTTTATTTTCCTTGGAGGATTTATCTACTGGAGGATAAACAGAGACTTTCATTTCAACACAACTCAGTTTTTTACAGTGATTCTAGTCACAAGCTTATCCTACATTCATTTTAACACAGACAGTGTATTTGAAATCATTTTACTGTGTATTTCTTATTTCTTATTGTTCTACCGCATTGGGTATTGCCCCTTCCTCACCAACTATCACTAATAGCAAATCAGTGATATATTCCTATTAGGATGCATTCATCTGATGGTTTTTACCTTCTGTATCGCTTTATAAAAATATAAAAGCCACACTAGTTCTTGTTAATTCCCTAAGCATCTCCCAAGCTAAGTGAGGCTAGATCTAATCCTTAGAGTTTTAGAGGCATGTCAAGTAGTATAATGGTGATGAGTCCAGATTTGAAATCCACCCTGTTCCTGCTACATCCCAGCTGTATATTCCTAGGCAAGTTACTCAGCCTCTCCAAGCCTCAGTTTATTCAGTTGTAACTAGGAGTAAGAGACCCATTCATAGAATTGTCAGGGACACTTGTCCCTGACATAGAATTGTCAGGTGTCAATGAAATACCATAGGGAAAGATTTGAACACACTGATGGATCCTCCAGTGTGAGTTTCTGTTGTTATAAAGAAAAAAAGAATGGCACTGAGTTATGAAGATAAGATAGTTGGAAAATTAAACATAAGGAGAAGGTTAAAGGAATAGATTGAGATATGTTGTTTAAGAATGATTAATAATCAAGAATATGAAAAGTGACTACTATTATAAGATCTTTTACCAAGTTTTCGTTTACAAAGGAGATAGTTGAAGAAATACCTAAATCCCATATGCACCTGAAAGCCATATAGGAAAAAATATTCCATGGTGGACATTATTAGAATTTGTTAAATTAAGATTAACAAAGCCTTCTGAAATATCTTCTACGCCCACACTCCACATTTTAGCCTGTGAAAATTCTGTGGCCCTTGTAAAGCATTTTATTTAATATCTCATAGGGAAGAATTATATATAAAATTTCAGCTTGCTTTAAGTTTCCTTTGTAGTCTTTAAAAAAAATTTTTTTAATGTGTATTTATTTTTAGGAGGGGGGAGGGGCAGAGAGAGAAGGAGACAGAGGCTCTGAAGTGGGCTCATGCTGACAGCAGAGAGTCTGATGCAGGGCTCAAACTCACAAACCAGGAGATCATGACCTGAGCTGAAGTCTGATGCTTAACCAACTGAGCCACCCAGGTTTCCTTCATAGTCTTGATTTTTGCATCTTTTTCCTCAGGTGGCAAGGACAATTGAATGCCAGTATCTTCTTTCTGATGTTCTTTTTCACAGTGTTCCCTAAACATTTTGATTATGTCCCTTTATTCCTAAAGAAGTTTAAGTATATACCTTTAATTTAAATATATATTTATAAATCTTAAATACTCCATTGCACATTTTTTAAAGTAGAAAAACTATTTTAAAGGGTAAGATATACATACAATAAATAGAAACCGAAATGCTGATCATTGTTTAAGCATCCCTGGGCTTTATGCACCCCCATTTTGGAGAGCACTGTTATTTCTTAAAAGCTTTTTAAGCTCCTTTGAAAGTTGTTTGGTAGTGATACTTCTGACTAAGTGGGGGGGAGTCTGGATACGTGGGGAAAGAGTTGTAAAAGAAAGATGTAATAGTTGTTTGAAAGAGGAGGACTCTGTAAGCATGAGTTAATATGCCTTGCTTTGTTCTTTTAATATGAAATCAAGGTTTTCTTTCATGAGAAATGTGGCAAGGCAGTGGGTTCGTTCTAATGCTGTACTGTAGCCACCGGCAATATTAATATGAGGCTGGGTTCATCCCCTCTCCCCCCGCACTCCCCTATTCAGCACACAGTGAGATTTTAGACAGATAAATGCTAAGAGAACCCTGTGTACCAAAAGCAGTGTTTACTGCATGTAATACATATCATTGTTTGTCTCCTGTAGTGAAAAATACTTGTGTCGTGCTGTTAAAATGCACTCTTGACAGACCAGTGCTTGCTATTATAGGGTCCATTGCTTAAAAAAATGATACACTGACAGAAATACAATTTAAGAAAATTTAACACCAAGGGTAGTCAACCATGTAGGCTACTATTAAGGGGCCAAAACTCAAGGCCAGGGGTTTATTTAAAAAAGAGGCACAGTTTATTTGCTGGTAGTAGGCAAAGTTAAAAGAAAAAAAAATCGAACTTGAATTCCTTGCTCTCTAGTCTGTAGAAAATTAATGAAAGCAACAGTTCAATAAGATTTTATTGCAGAAATGTTTAAGTGAAACATTTTAAGAATGCTTTGGAATTTTTAAACAGTTACTTACCATTTAGAAAGCTGTAACACTATGATGCGTAACAAATTGTTAGCATTGGATCCTAGGCACACCCAGTGATTTTCTTAAAATGTGTAGTCAGAGCTGGTTAATCTGAATCACTGTGTTCATTTCATTTTTGTGTGTGCAGCTTATAAATATATTTGAGATTGACAGGTCAGCAGCACCCACAATTACAACTTAAAATGTATGCTCTTGTCTAGGTACTGTTATGGGCATAGTTTGGTGGTTAAATGCATTGGATTTGTAACAAGGCCTTTTGAGAAGGAAAATAAACAAATAGGAGATGTGATGAAATACGTTGAATTTCAGAAGAATGCAAAATGTTCTAGTGAATAAACTACTACTGAGTGATGATAAAGCATGTGTTTTTTAAGCTATCACATGGCTCTATTATTAGGGGAGAAAATTCCATGAATTTAGATGAGATGTATTATCTAATTTTACCATTTTAAAAAGAAATCTGCCATCCAGTAATATTTGATGCCAACTGTGTACAGATTACATGTTCCTTGGGGAGGAAGGTTACAAAAGTAATGCAATAAATAATCTGAGCTTCAAGGAGCTTAACTTGGGTATCAGAGAAATAGAAAAGCATTTTCCACTGCTATGGAGAATCAAAGATGTGTATCTTGCATTCTGTACCTTGATGGTATAGTCTTCGGGCCTTGCCTAGGATTGGGCCTTGGGAGGCACTTGGGCTTTCCAAGAAAGGATGTCCAAAGATGAAATACAGTGTCTTTGCAGATCTCCTCCAGAATTCAGTTGGCCTGAATCTGAAATATTATACAACAGATTTTTTTTTTTCTGTGAACACGGAGGGTAACGACTGTTGTGAAATTTGTCCAAACACATTGTGCAGGGCCTCTGTGACTCAGCTGTTGGAGAAAACCCAGACATGCTTGCTGAGGAAGACTGGGATCCTTGGCTCTCTTTGCCACAGTCATGCAATGACTCTCTGTGCATGTGCTTTAGTTACGTTTCTTAAATTCCATAGGTAGACTTTCTTATATCATGCTACCTCCACACCCTGTGTTCTTACTAGAGGTTACAACTTGAAATGCTTCTTTAAAATTCTCATTTCTTAAATTATCTGAAGAAAATAGTATTTATGTTAGATTACCCGAAAAACTGGATGGTAAGCTCTTCCTTCCGATAGTTTTAAATATATCCTTTGGGTTATTCCAGAGAGCTATGCACTTGACCTTGACACCTCAAAATTTTTCACAGGATTGTACATCAGGATTTTGCCATTATCCTGTGTTGAAGAGTATTTTAATAAACAGCCGCAAAATTTTCAGTGTCTTAGGGACACTCTGGTGGGTTTTGTTTACTGTATCACAATGTCCTGCAGACTCACTGTTGAAATTTCTCACCATCTTAGAGTAAGAAAAGTTCCTGGGACTCTAACTGATTCAATGGTGTTTTTCTTGGGCCTTGTGAATGTTTACATTTTCCCTCTTTTCTTTGTCTTCTAGGAAGCTCAAATCCAAACTTACTTTCTAACAACCGTCCACAACTGCATGATATGTTAATATATTCTCCAGACTTTTGTATCCTCTCACCATATTTTTTTTATGGTATCTGGAGCTATTTATTTCATGGGAGGATGCTTTTTGACATCGCTTAAATGAAATAGTTTCAGTAATTGGAAGGGGGGAAACTACCGTGGAGAAATCACTGGTCTGTGAGGTGGGAGGCAGCCTCTCCTGAGAAAAGAGCTCTTTTGCCTCTTCTTGAACCTCATGGCCATTATAATTTCCCTGAGATTGAACAAGATATTTTCTGGAACCCTCACTGTGCCAGAGTTAAGATATTGGAGGCCATCTACTTCTAAACAGGCCCTGAAATTCAACCCTATAGTTATTCATCACCAAGTGCAAGGTAGATCCATTACCACTACCCTGTCAGCCGCCAATGTTAATTCTAACCCTCTGATTTCTGTTCTGTTTCTCATTCGCTGGATATATCTACCATTACCTTGATTCAACATTTTTCTGCTGAGTCCTCTGGAAACTTCATGTCACCATCAATAATCTTTGCTATGTCCACAATCTTTAGCAAGATGCTCTTTTCCATCAAAGCATTGTCTTAACTGGATTCATCCATTGCTTTAACTGAAACCTGCCTCTCCTTTAGGGGAGCAGTTTTCCTTTTCGCTGTCAGTAGGGCACAGTACTACTTACTCTTTGAAATCTCATACTTCAGGAAGCCGAGAGGGAAAAACTGGCATTATCTTGGATACACACGACCATCTCCACTCATTAGTAAAAATGCATCCTCCTATAAAATTCATACAGTCTGGTTACACTACCTGTTGCCCTTTCTTTTCTCACTCCTGTCATTTCTCTCTTGCCATAATTTGGGGAGGTTGTAATCTCGCCATCTGAAACCTAGCCGCCCTAACTTGTTGAACCTCCTTAACCCTACTGCTGAACATCATCCCTCCATTCCCAGGATCACAGCTTCTTGTCCTTAAAAATATTCCATCTCGGGAATCCTAAATGCCGGAATTTTGTCTTATCTCACTTGCAGTAAAACTGCTTTTTAATTTCAGACATTCAGATCTTCCAGTATGTCTCTTTTCTCCTGATTTAGTCAAATCTATCAGATTTTCTGACCCTTCCCTGCCCAGCACTGAACCCCATTGTTGATCATTTGAACCTCCTTTCCATCCTCTTCTACCTTGCCTAGCTCTTGTCTAGCAACTTGGCATTGGTATAGCACTTTTGTTTTCCATTCCTATAGCGTGGCTGAGCATTGCTGGAAACAAATAGAATACAGATTGATGCTCCCACGAATAATTCTAACCAGGCCTCTAGTGATGAGTCATTTATTTGTCCTTGGCTACCACCCTTGCCCATGACCTTCTAAAGCCCTGCTGAACATTCACAGCTCCCCTTAAGGCCCTTTCTCTGGACAAGGGTCCTGTCTCCTTGTTCTCAGCAGGTGCCATTGTCTCCTTCAAAATTGAAACTATAAGACTTGAAATGAATCAGTTTTTTGCCACTATTTACATTTCGTCTGCTTTTCCACTTATTTTTAAATTATTTTATCTCGTCTTTGTGGATGAGGTGTCCTTGTTTCTTTTAAGGCCAACCCAATGGCTTTGGGCTCCATTCCCTTCAATATCCTGTGGGTCTTCTTTTTACGAAGTATCTCCTTTTTCTTAGGTATCTTTAGTATCTTCTAGAAAATCTTAACACTTGATATGTACATATACTGTAGATTTTCCCAGTCTGAAAAAAAAATCTTTCTCCCAAATATATGTTGGTATTGTCCAATTCATTTATTGTCCATAATTGTTAAAAGTATAATCGACCCTCATCATCTAAACTTCCTCAACCTCAATTGTGTGTCATCCACTTGTGATCTGGCTTCTACCTTTACTGAAATTTCTCTCCCTGATATCTAATTGCTAAAACCAATGGATATTATCTCAAGGATCATTGTATATTTTCTTTCCTCTTTTAATAGTGTCGATCACTCATTTTTAAAAGCTTTCTACTATCTGGCATGCCATGAGCCTACACAGTTCAGATTTTTTCTGGGTGTCTCATCCCCATCGGACGCTTAAAAGAGTGAAGGAAGACTGATCTTATTGAGGTATAACTTCTCTTTTCCAGGAGATATCTGTCTGCTTGGTTTTAATTCCTGCTCATAATGTGCTGGTTGTTAAATCTCTACCTACATTCCGTTACACCCCACCAAGCCTCAGCCTTGTATATCTAGCAACTTGGCCTCTGCAGTTGAATGTTCCATAGGAAAATCAAGCTCAGAATATCTAAAACCAACTTACACAAAATTAAAATAATGCTAATATAGTGCCTTAACCTGATTAAGACAATATTAAAATATATAGCAAGTAACTTTACCTATGATTACAGATTTGAAAACTTGGAAGGTATTAGCAACTAGTCTGTCAATGTGTAACATGAATAATACACTAGGAACAGGTAAGATTATTTCTAGAATGCAAGGAATGAACACAAGGACATGCTTCAACCCAATTCATTACAAACTAAAACCTGCTTCATTACAAACCAATAAATCCAATTCATATTATCAAACTAAAAGGCAAACAGCAAGGCTGTAACAACATGTGACAAAAAGGCAATGGACAAAATGCAGCACCATTCTAACTTCCAGCCAAAGAGAAATAGGAGGAAACCAGTTAAATAAATTCAGAATATTTGCTGAAACCTACTAGCAAGCACAAAACAGTTAAATACTGAAGTCATTTCCCTTAAAATCAGGAAAAAGCCAGGGATGTCCACTCTTGTCACTTTTATTCAATGTTGTGTTAAAGGCTCTAGCTAATGTAGCAAGATAGAAAATGAAGTAATCGGTATAAATACTAAAAAGTGAACTATTGCCCTTGCAGAAAATTGGGAAAACTCAAGAATCAATAAGAAAATTTGGCAGAGTAGCCGGATAAAACACAAGGTAAATAGAATTTGTACTTTTACTCTATGCCAAAAGTGACTCATTAAAAATGGAGAAAAGAAGAAATTCACTGAAAGGTTAAAAAAAAAAAAAAACTTAAAAAATACATAGATTTTTGATTCCAGCATTCATATGAGAAATGCTTTTAAAGAAAACTGCTAAAAAAATTGTCCTACATTTTTCTGTTTATACAAACTGGGTAAGTACAGAAAAAAATTCAGCTGGACCAAGAGCTTCTATAATAGCAATGGAATTAGGAGGATTTGTTTTAACGTTGTGAAATTAAGTCCACAAAAGTGAGACTCAGATGATAGAAAATATTTTTTAGGATCTACTGTATTTCAGATACAGTTCCAAGGACTGGGACCATGGCAGTGAGAAGAACAAACAAAAATCTTTGCCCTTGTGTATCCTATATTTTAGTATGATATTTGAGGTATTTTTTATGAGCTAGGAACTGTGCAGTGTTTTACAGACATAATCTCTTTTAGTCTTTGGAGACTACTATTATACTTGTCCTAAAGACACTGAGGCACAGGATGTTTAAGTTATTTAGCCACACTTCCCAAGGTGCAGGTGATTGAGCTAGGATTCAAATCCAGACAATGTGCTGCCAGAACACGTTCTCACTGGCTGTGCTTTAACTGTGCGGGGATCATAGGTCATAATGTTCCATAATGTTGCCCGTATGAACTGAGGGAACTACTCCCTTACACATCTGTGTTATCTTTTTAAGCTACTGGTATACCATTGCTAAATTGTCAGTCAATTAAACATACACCTGGGAGGGAAGAAGTACCTACCAGGACACTTGTTTCTTATCAGTAGCATCGGACACACTCAATTTTAATTCTGTTCTGAGGCTCATGAAACAATTCCCTGCGAAGCATACCCCTTGTTTTTCTGGTAACCATTTTGTGAACAAAAAGAGAAATTTAGGCAATTCTTTGTTCTTTGGTTTCTTAAGCCTGTTGGAAAACAGCCAAGCCATTTCATAATGGTTCCCCTAAATATATTAATAATGTGTATGTAAGGGAAAAATATATATATATAATTTAATGCTAGAAAATACATTTTTGTTCTCTTTAAAAAAAATCCCTATGGAAGTTTATGACCTTTGTAATCAATGCCTTTTTTAAAAACTGGGCTCTAGAGAGTGTTTGGGTTGGAAAAGGTCACCCATTTGCAATGATATATTCTGTCAAGAGTGTGTATAAGTGTAATATACTAGACCTTAACAATGCAATATATTTCATTGGAATAAAGGACATTTTTTTTGCTTTTTATTTCAAATGAGACTTTATTAAATATAGAGCTATGAATTATTTCTTCTTGAATACATTCTTTTCATGAAGTAATGTAGTTACCGTAGTGCTGTGAAATTTTTAGGGTCAGAATTGAGCCTGGGCCAGGGTGAGATAGGTCTGTACCTAAGAGAGCACTGCCTCTTCTCCTCCCCCTCTATCTCCCTTTCTACCCAACTCTTCCCCCTCTTCCCCCAATCCATTTAACATTGAAGAGGTGGGAAGTTGTTTTGAATCTATATTGTTCGAGTGAACTAAGTAAAATGGTATTTTTCAAACTTCAGTAGTTTATATGACTTTTAGAAGAAAAAGAAGTTCTCCTAGAATCCCCTCAATGGCCAATGTCAAAGAATTTGAGAAATTTGCAGTACTGTCACTTTAGGTAGTTACTTAATATTTTCTGTAAGTTTAATTAACTATAAGAGTTCAAAGAATACCACAGTGTCTGTTGCCTGGGAGGACTTCTGGAAGGACGTGGGATTGGCATGAGAGATGGGGAGAAAAGGCATTTCACATACAAGTAGCCGCCTACCTGAGCATTGGAAACCATTGGAAACTTAGTGAGGCAAATAGGCTGGTGCAATTGAGTGTAGAGTTGCTATACAAAGTACAGGATCCCCAGTTGAAATGAAATTTCAGGTAAGCAATGGGTTATTTATTTTTTTTATACAAGTATGCCCCATGCAATATTTGGGAATCCTAAATCTGGCAACTCTAATTCGGTGGTTCATTTGGACGAAAGAGAGAGCTGTGGTCCTAAAAAAATTGGTCTAGAGAGGCATACTGGGCACAATGAATGTAATGTGCATAATCAGGAGTCATTATAAGTCACTGAACACTTAAAAAGAAGAAATTCGTGCTTTAAGGAAATCCTCTTCCAGATGTGGGCAGACTGGTTTGTTATGGGAAGAGAATCTACTTTGTTGTTGTTGTACCTATTTTTCTCTCCAGCACTAGACTGTAAACCTTCTGAGGGCAAGGCAGTGTCATACTTGCTTTATTGTATCCAGCATCTAGTAGAGAACTTGCAGGTCGTAGATACTCAATAAATAGTGAGTGGAGGGCTAGAGGAGGGAGTGGAATAGAATGAAATGGAAGCTGGAAGTGAGATTTAGAAGATGGATCTTGAGGACAAGAAGGTGGTGTGCTTCCTCAGGGCAATCAAATTGAGTGTGCCTGTGCACCCCCAGAGTGGCCTGCCTAAATTACTTATATAATATCATGACCTGTGCCTTTTGTTACTCTGTAAAGTAATGGGGCAATGATGGTAAAGAATATACCAGGTACAGAGCGCCTAGGTGGCTCAATCGGTTAACCAAGTCCGACTTTGGCTGAGGTCATGATCTTGCAGTCCATGAGCTTGAGCCCCATGTCGGGCTCTGTGCTGACAGCTCAGAGCCTGGAGCCTGCTTCGGATTCTGCATCTCCCTCACTCTCTGCCCCTCCCCGCCCACACTCTGTCACTCTGTCTCTGTCTCAAAAATAAATAAACATTTAAAAAAATTAATAAAAAAAAGAATATACCAGGTATGGGTAGAGATGATACCAGTTATAAGTTTCTCCCACATTTAGTGACAATTCCATACCATCTGGAATGTGATCAAAGACAGACCTATTTTGTGCTGAGTTTTGGCAAACAGATAATGATGTTGCCTAACACGGTGCTGGTGTAGCTTTCTCAGTGCAGCTTTGTCCTTATTAGCTTCCTTCTTTCTTCCTTTTTTTTTTTTTTTTAAAGTTTATTTATTTTGAGAGAGAGAGAACACACACTAGTGAGCACAGGCGGGGAGGGGCAGAGAGAGAGAGGGAGACACGATATCCCAAGCAGGCTCCATGCCATGAGCACAGAGCCCGATGTGGGGCTCAAACTCCTGAACTGTGAGATCATGACCTGAGCCAAGATCAAGAGTCAGACACTTAATCAATGGAGACACGCAGGTGCCCCTTACTAACTTATTTCTATAAGGTAAAGTTCAGGAAAGGACAGGGGGAGGGTGGTCTGATTCCTGTAATGGCTTCTAAATAATTTATTTTTGATGTCTGCCTAGAAGTCTTCTATCCACTGTACATCGGGTTCAAAATAGGATTTTAAAAATAGCTGGTACTAATCTAGCGGGTATAAGTAAAATTCCTATATGAAATCTAATTAGTGAACAAGGAAAGAATGCTAATTTCCAGTTATGTCCCTGCTATGTAGTTCCGTAACGGCAGGGCATGGGAATAAGACGTGTTAGGTAAAGGAGAACACATAGTATCAGGGAGCTTACTATCCAGCAAGGAAGAAACAGAGGAGGAGAAGCTGGTACAAATGAAGCACAGTTGGATGGCTCCGTTGGTTGAGGATCTGACTTCAGCTCAGGTCATGATCTCACGGTTCGTGAGTTTGAGCCCCGTGTCAGTCAGGCTCGCTGCTGTCAGTGCAGAGCCTGCTTCAGATCCTGTGTCACCCTCTCTCTGCCCCTCCCCCATTTGCTCTCCCTCTCTCAAAAATAAATTTTAAAACTATTTTTTAAAAAGAAGCTGGTACAAATGTTGTGAGGTCCATATAGTGATTGAAAACAAGTGGTTAGCTATCCAACAGAGGGTGTCATTCACTTTGCTCAGGATAATCAGAGGGAGTTAGATCCAGTGACATTTGCTCTGAATGTGGAAAAGGAGCAGTAGTTTGCTAGAAGAATAGATGTAGTAGGGGCTTAACACACAGGACTGATAGGATATCAGGCATGAAACCATATTGTGAATTGAGAGAGAAGAGAGCATGTTTGGGAGGAGGCACAGCTGTGGAAGAGAAGACAGACAAGAAGACTGGGGACAGACAGGTTGGCCCTTTTGTGCCTTTATGTCTTTATCCTTCACGTAGTGGGGAGCTATAGAGGGCTATATAGGCAGAAGCAACACATTGGATCTATGTTCTAGAACAGTAGCTGGCTGCAGCATGGAGAGTGAAGAACAGGTTGGGTCAGGCTGGTAGAAGAGATATTCAGCTAGGAAGTCCTAGTGTGTGAGTCCAGGGCAGAAATGATGCATGCTAAAGTTGAGTCACTGAGACAGAAGAAGAAAGGGATATGCCATACAGCACTAAAGAAAGAGAACTGGCATGGTTGGCTTTGAGAGTTTGAGGAGTGGAGGAGGAGTCAAAGATGAATTTGAGACCTCTGGTTTGAGGGATTTGCAGATTGTTCTGACATGTCAGCATCCAATATGAAGGGATGTGGTTATGTAGGCTGCAGAAGAGAGGGGTATTCTGCGGAAGGAGATCTAGACTTGTTCTGTAAGTCCGCAGTGAGTGAAAGATCTAGAGAGACAGATTTTGGCTTTAAACATAAGCACTTTTGAGAGGTCAGGAAGTGAAAAGGGATCCTTAAGAAGTGGTAAATTGCCTCTGAGATTCCTTCTGTTCTATTGAGGCAAGAGCAGGAATCTGTGAAGTTTACCTCTCCTATTAACTCTCCCTGTGCCCCTGGGCATGTTACATAATTCTGAATGTGACATTTTCCTCATCTATAAAATGGGGGAATAAACTGCCACCTGCTAATTTGGTTGTTGTGAAGATTAATGAGACAACCCATGTAAAATGCTTAGGACAGTGTTAGGTGCAGAGTCAGGGCTGAATAAACATTCACCTTTACGTGCTAAGCCCTTACATAATTGACCAGCTTTCATATTGATGTTGATTTGAGATATTTCTTTGCAATATAAGCACAGGAAAATCTTTTGACAGGTTTGTCTAATTGGATGAGGTATTATTTTCAGAGAGAAGTTAGTCTTTTAGTTGCTTGGTCCATTAAAAATTCTATTGTAGACAGTATTACCTTCAGTGTGAAAACTGATCTTATGTTTGTGTTTTCTAAAATCAGTAAATCCTCAATTTTAGTGGGGTTTAATTCTTGTGGGTTTGTTTACTAATTTTGAGCTCTAAAAGAGAATGTTGAGCTTTTTATAAATATATGACAAATATCATAGTAAGTTTAGATTATAACTTGGAAGTCAGCGTTGGGTTGTAGAGTACAATGGATTGCCCTGTCATCATTTGCAAGGTAAGAAAATACCTTTTCCCTTGTATATTTTTTGTTTGTTTCTCTTTGTTACCAGTTTATCACAATATCTTATCCATCATACTCGGATTAAGGGCAAGAAGTCTCATACGGAGTGAGCACCAGTCTGGGTATCAGAAAACATAGACTTCCAGGTTTCCATCACTGCTACTAATTGACTAAGATCTGAGGTGAGTCACTGTTACCTCTGTGCCTCAGTTTCCCCACCCTTAAAATGACTTTCACCCACCACCTCGCAAATAAATATGGGAAAGATTAATTTTCACATTATAAGTTTATAAAAGAATGTTTTTTAATGGCCAAAAAAAAAATCCTTGCGGTTGGAAAAAAAGCTATATATTTCCTTGTGTGCCCTGTAGTTAATAGAGGACAGATTGAAATTATCCCCATCGTCTCAGTAAGAAAACTGAGATTTAAAATTGAAAAGTGGTAAAAAAAATTTTTTTTAATTTAATTTGAAAGTGTTAGAAATAGGGGGAAGTTCCTTATTCAGGTTCTCACTGCACCTCCCCACCTAAAACACTTTGTTGGTTAAGTGCTTTGAACCTGTCAGAAACAGAGCGTAGGAAAAAATACCAAGTAATATCAGCCTGCCAGTATGGGCTGTCGGGAATATCTATTATGCCATCTGTCACAGGGGATTTTAGGTTGGAGAGCAGCAAAGCCGTGACTGGGGACTCAGAGTTCAAAAGCAGAAGGTCTCCAGTCTCTTCCTCATACTGGTGTGGAGTCTAAATCACTATCTGGTTTCAGGCATGTCACTGATCATACATTGCGAGTCTGCAATTTCATTTAAAGGGGTGGGGGGAAAGAGGAAGAAGAAGAAGAAGAAAACAAAAGCTTTAAAAAGTCACTGTTTATAAAACTGTTCCAGGGGTTCTGTGATTTAAATCAATGTCATTGAGGTGCGTAATATGACATTTCTAACCCTACTGCGTTCCCCTAACTCATTCCGGGGTTTGGTGCTATAACCGGATTATAACAAAAATCAGCAGAGTGGGTGGAGGAATGCTGGTTTTCCAGGGGGAACAGGTTTAAGCTGCCGGACAGGTTTGTTTCTTGCAGGAAGCGGAGAAGTAGCAATTAGGCAGTGGAGTAAGCTCTTTGGGCGCGGGCTCCAGTTCCGTAATACATTCCTTTCTTAATGTGACTTGATGTAGATAGAGTGAGGGCCTATCAGGTGTGAAAAGCCCGGCTGCTCCTGGCGTGGAGTGGCCTCCAGACGGTGATTTGGCGACGTCAATCTAGTCATGCTTGATTTCGACACTTAACGTGGTAAAGCAGGATTTCTCTACCCCCGATCAACTTCTCAATTAGCAAGCTGCCTTGTGTAACGGCCTTGTTTTGCAATCCCTCCGGGCTGCTTCAGGGGTCATCAGGGTGAGAAAACTTGAACACTCGCTCTGGCTGGAGCGGAGCGGGAAGGGAGCCTGAGAGCTTTCCTAAATACATATAACCCTTTTTCAAGTTGTTTGCTTTCATGGGATTGATTCTTGGCACATTAAGAAGCTTAAGGCTCCAGTATCTTCTTTAAACTGCCCCCGTTATCGCCTTTGCAGCTGACAGGTTTTTTTGACAGGCTGAGAGTAAAAAGAGATAACTAGTAGGTTAGTACTTTATTTATACATGTGGACACACAAGCACATAGACACGCACACGTTAGGTTCAAATATCTTTTAAGTTGTCTTTTCAGGGCCTCTGGTTACCAGTAGGTATCAGCTGTCAAATGATTCCAATACCTCATTTTTCTATATTCAGTGTGTCGGACTTCAAAGTCTTTTATTTCTGCCATGTCTGATTTTGCTCACTAATGATTTTAAATTGTGCCTTATTCAATATTTTCTCTCTTAACCCCAAATGATGTTTACGTGGGTAACATAGGTTACTATGAGGTTTATGCAATGGGCATTTATGAATACACATTGAAATATACATAATTAATATGCTTTTCCCTCTCTGTGATTTGACTAAATGGCTTAAGTTTGACTAAATTCCAGTCAAATTAAGTCAATTTGACTAAATTCCCCACTTTAATAAATTTACTTTAAAAAATTAGAATTTCAAGGGATTTTTCAGCATAATTTTTTCCTTCATAAAATGTATCTAAATGAGAAAACACATAAGAAATCGTAGAAAAGTATTTTTGAGAATTGTACTAATTACTTAGAAAACATCTCTACTTTCCATCATTATAGGTTTCATATTTGTAATTTCCTATTTTGATAATCTATTTTCCTGGCCACTGGTACTCTTACAGTGTTAAAAAATCAGATGAGTGAATTAATATCAAATATTTTAGCAGATTCTGCCTTCATGTAATATTCTTGGGGCAAATTATTCTAACATATATTCCACGAACAGGTTTTCCCCAGTGGTTTGCCTAGATTTCTTACAAAAATGTTTACTTTATTGACACTGAGTAGAACTTTTATGGTGAATAATATATGCATGGTTCTAGAGATAACTGAACTCAGTATATTTTATAAAGTTGGATATATATTGATGTTATATACCCCAATACACTTTCTATTTATGAAGTGTTTTAGAAGTGTTTAAAGAATAGTTAAAACTCTGGACACTGTGGCATAGTAACTTCTAAGAAGTACTTCAAATAGTAAGTCCTAAAGGTGACACAACAAAGGAAATACCTCAGTAGCTCTATCTTTTTATAAAGAAAATATGTACACATTCCAAAATAAAGTCTTTACTTAAACTCAGTACTATGAAAATAACATTTTACAAAAGAAAATGTTTCTAATACTATGCAGAACATCATGTTTATAGAGCATCACATGTACATCATGCTTATGAATGATACTGTATGTGTATATACAAAAATATAATCTACAGATTCCATTAAATTCTTTTTGTACGGTTTTAACTACACAAAAATTCAACTTCAGCGTTTCTCCTCCATAATACTGTATTGATGTTGTAAAAATTTATTATAGAAAGCATCAAGCTTAGACTAATTAATACTAAAGAGTTATACCTCTTTATTCCACAAAACTACTTTGTCTTTTTGAGTTTCTATATTTTGCTGATTTATTATTGCAAAAAGGAACTTGTCTAATCCTACAAATAATGGTTTTCATGGGTTTATTTTGGTAATTCTTCTAAGTCCTACTTTAAGTAATTCAAAACTTTAAAGCATTCTCAAACTAAAACTTCAATTTAAATACATATACCTATATATGCATATATACATATATATACATGTATATCCATATATCCATATATATTTATATATGAATACACATATATATAAATGAAATACTAACTCATGTTGAATAAAAGTTGTATACCTTCCCTTTTAAGTGAATGTTACAAGTTCAGTCTGACAACTAAAAGTCAAATGCTCCAAATTAGTTTTTACCTGAATCATCCAGTTACAATTCAGCTAGAATGAAGAATCACAGAATGTTAAAATTCTACAAAAGCCCTTAAAGGTTATTGAGTTCAATCTGCCTATTTGGGTCAAAAAAAAAAAAAAAAAAAGGGAACTGAAGAACAGAAAGTTTGAAATGTCTGAATTCTAATTGATCTTTGGCTATTGCTAGGTTTACCATGTAATTTTTACCCAAACCCAGAACACTTTGATAAAGAAAGCACTGCTAATAATGAGCCTGGACCACCGGTATGTATGCAGGATTGTTCTGGGCACACTGTGACATATAAATACCCTTGTTATTACAGAGAGTAACCCACATGTGATTTTTTAAATGATAGTTTTGAGAGCACTTCCTTATAAGATTTTAAGCACAATTGTCCATTAAAATCCTAAAGAGGCAAATGATGTCAGATGTTAAATTTGCTTTTCAGAAAACACTTTCTGAAAAGAGAACAAACAAGATACATTCCATGAATCTTTGGAGATAATGGTCATGAAATTTGGAGATAGGGTATACTTTGATGCCTCCATAACAAATGATCCTTGGTTAAAATCAAGGATAACTGCCTCTAATAACATTTTCTGCACCTCTTTTTTTTTAGTAAATTGAACTGATAAATTACATAATATCCTAAATCCTGATATTTGCCTTAAAAGGAAATATTGTGATTAGGTAATTTCTTCTTAGGTAATTTCTTCTTATTATTACTTTAAAAAATTTTCAAAATTTCTTCAAAGAAGTAAGGTAAGAGATTAAAATAACATTCGAAACCAAATTGAAGATAATAGGTTCTTCTATGGTTTGTCACTAGGCTTCTGCAAAAGCACTTTTTCTTTGAAGCAAGTCGTAATAGTTAATACTGGAAGAAAAGTTTGTCTGAAATTTTACTGGCTAGTTCCAAGAATAAATAAATGCCTTACTTATTGTAGATAAGTGATTTGTTTACTTTTTATAAATAACCGAGCAATTACTGTCACAAAATCATAATCTCTGGATATGAAAGAAAGGAACACTTTACATCAGAATAAATGCGTTTTGCATTGCAGCCTGGATTACACTATCATCCTGGAGTCAGTGTCTCCCAGTGGAGCTTTAGCGAGCCTTGGTTAGTACCTGAATGAATGAGTGAGTGGCACTTGCAAATATGGTGAAATTGACACGTGAAAATATTAAGTGGCTTATTTGGAAAAGATCAAAGGAAAGGTCTCTCCCATGATTAGTTCTCAAATAACTGTTTACAAAATGACCTCCATCGCCTTCCTGTAAAAGCTTTTTTTCCTTCCTCTTTAGTTTTCTTTTCTGTTGAAACGTTTCAGTACTTTAAGTTCATTAGTTATGAGATGGGTAAAAATAATATTTTCAAATAAGATCCCTCTCTACTTTCTTGCTCACTTTTATATATAGTGTATGCAAACACAAGTGTGAAAATGAAAGCTGAAAGAGAAGGTAATTACCAGCCTCAAAAAGTCTATAAAGATAGCAAAAGAACTTAATGCTGATTTTTAGGAAAATATTACTTACTTCAAAAGTTTCCACCTTGAAAAACCTATACAATTTTAAGTAGACAAAGCTTTCTGAAACTTATGATAACACAGGTTATTGCTTTTAAAAAATTCTTAAAAGCCTTTATTTATATGACTGTATGGAGCACATTCCAGTTAGCATTTCTTGTACCATGGCTAAAACCAGTGCACTATTTATTTTGATCTCCCAACAAATTTCCTCAATTATATAAAGGGAGGGATAGATAATAACTAAATTGCCCACAATATCTATAAAAATTGTCATAGATATTTATGTCCATATAACTGTGACTGATTCGTTCTCCCCTTCATTAGAAACTCACCTGAAAATTAGAGCAGGGATGCTATAGTGATTAGATGAAATATATACTTCAATCATTTAAAAATATATATTTCTACTTTTTGTTCACGTATGTTATCCTGTATTTCACGGTTTCTTGCTTTTCTCTTCATCTTCTTATTGTAGCTTTTTCAATAACTATATCTAAAAATTGGAAAAATCTTGTCTTTTAAATATCCCAACAATAAATAGCAAGCTTGACACATTGCTTTTGTTTTAGCTGCAGAAGATTCTTTTGAGAACTAGGATTTTATGATTCTATGAAATGTTGGTACAATTGCCATATGTGCCCAGAAGTATTATCCTCATCAAATGTTGAAGGAAAAATATTCAATTTTACTTTTCGGTGAATCACTTCTCCCAGTAGGTTGCTGTGCTGATCATAAACAACAGTAACACCTGTTCATAAGGCTTTGGAAAAATGGGTATGGGGAGAAATTGACAGTGATTTGTTGAAAGTGAAAGTATAATATTTAAACACTGTTTGCAACTTTTCACTGAGTCAGGTGTGGAGAGAGAGATGCTAAGTCTAAGTAAATCAATTCTCTGTCAGGTCAGCAACCTAGAGACTTTTGTCCAGTGCACCCCGTTCTTGCCCCATTTTTATGGGGCAAAACAGAGATGTATAATGAGAACAGGACCAGATTTGGATAAGGAGGGTTAGTTTATCATGACAGCTCTGAAACTAGCTAATGGTGTAAGCTTCTTAATGTAGACATTGGGTGTTTCCTGCCCTTTATGGCAGTGCTAGGGGCTAGGTAGTCTAGGCATCACTTCCTCTTTCTTTACATCTTATTCTGTTGCTGATGCATGGAAAAGAAAATGGTCAGTTTTGCAAGGAGTTAACACTGGGTAAGCCTAGAACTGGAAAAAATAGGTAGGTCATTGCCATCTATTTCAGATTATGGGTGTGCTATAATGATTCACACTATCAGCATACATACTTTTAAGATTGAAGTTACAATCAAGTATCCCTGACCTTTACTTTTTTTTTCTATCTATAGGCATCAAACATTGGAAGAGAGATTTCTAAGATGAGTTTCAATTAGAAATGTATTAACTGTTTTAGGCCTTGGGTATCCTGGGGTATAAGGAAAATAGACCAGCACTGTCCAATAAAACTATAACGTGATTAACATTAATTTTAATTTTTCTAGTAGCTTCATTAAAAGGAAAGTTTTCTTTAAGTTGAAATTAATTTTGGAAATATACTTTCTTTAACCAAATGTATTCAAAAGATTATCATTTCCATAAGCAATCAATATTTTAAAAGTTATTCATGGCATATTTTACTTTTCTGTGCTGTGCTTTGAGATCTGGTGTGTATGTTACACTTAGAGCATATTTCCATACACACTGACCACATATGAAGTGGTCAGTAGCCATTGGTGGTTACCGTATTGGACACCATAGTGGTAGACAGTGATTAAAAATATAGTTAGCTTGGCTTATGAGTTAATTGGAGGTGGGGAAAGAACCAGCTATGGTGAAATTAAGGGTCTGCATTCAAGGTGTGAAAGGTATTGCTGTTTTGTCTCGTTTTCCTCGACTATATTGAGCTAGTCTAAAGCAGCCTATTTTGAGTCAGAGTCTTCAAATTGGGGTACATTCCGTGATTCTTTAGGGCCAGAGATACCTAACCAATCACTCATGGAATTTGACTTGGTTCTTGTAGAATGATAGGTTCCTACAGACCAAGTATAGTTTTCATGGGAATTAAGTCTTCCTAGAATGTTTCCTTAGTCTTTCCTTTGCCTAAAATGCATTCTGCAGAGAGACAGATGACAATAGCTTACACCAAAATCTGTTTCTTCACCATTAGCATTTCTTTTTATTTTTCTATTATTCTCATACAGTCTTAAGTATAGATAACAGGAATTACAAAACCCGAACAGTTCAATCTTTCCCCTTCCTCTGCAGGGATAACTTTTTACCTATACTTTTATTATTCCCACTGTTTTCTTGTTTAAATGGGTTGGATCATGAGCTGATAATTAGTCCAACCAGTGGTTGGCAGATACTCAGGAATTAGCCAAATGGGTTGGATTTGAGCACCCAGCGGTCTAGGGCTATTCTGTCTGATCCAAGGAAGGGTAGAGTTTTGCCTGAGCATAGGCGAGGGACACATTCTGAGGATACTCTTAAAACATTACTTCACCAAACATGAAGCCTTAGTCATCCAGGCCAGAGTCACCTATGTGGGTTTTCCAGGCTTCTCTTCCTACTTCATATAACCTCACCTTATCATACTGCTAATATATTTGCCATTTTCTAAACATTCCTTAGGTAACTCTGATCTTGACCATGTCCAGACTGCTGCTTATCCTCTCTAACAACAGCCTGAGAAACATTTCTTTCAGCTCCCCCCAGTTCTCTACTTTCTGAAATGCCATCTGTCATCAAGTCTTGCTTCAAATGACACACCTTCAGTAGTATTGGAGCACAAGCCTATCAAGTAACAGCCACCCTCTCTTTATTGCAAGGTACTTCTCACATTTTGCCCTTGTATTGCTCTTCTCACTAGTTCGTTGACTGCACACACGCAACGAGATTCATCCTAATGTCTCTAAGTACCTTGCACATAGTAGGTATCTACTTTCACTAAAAAGGGCTCGTTGAATCTGAGCTTTCTGTCTACACCATAAGCTGTCTCTGGGATTTCAGGTAGCAAGTTGTATATTTTAACGTGTCCACAACTCTATGGCATGGGCCTTGGCAGTTTTTTGTTTTGTTTTGTTTTTTTACTGAAATTGTAGTTGGGCACTTACTTAGTAAGTTTTACTTAATTTTTCCATTCACCCTGTAATATCTGTCTACGTAGTGAGCTGAGTATGTGAGTGTATTCTCTATATATCTGTCTATACAGAGGCATCTATCTATATTGAGATTTTATATATTGTATATGAGATCTACATCTTTTCTATCTTAGATGCGTAAGATCTTATAGAGAGAGAAAATATACACATATGTGTATATATGTACACACATGCATATTATAGAGAGAATATACATATATACTATACACATCTATATTAATACATATATTTAACTTTACATTCAGCAAATGGCTTTTATGTTTCTGCTTGGCATGATCTGTATTTGTTAATAAAAATGTATATAAAGGCTGAACTTCATAACCCAAATTAAACTTAATTTCATAGAATAAAACTGCTTAACTCTGAAAGGAATAATCTCTAAGCTTCCTTTAACAGGAGACGTATCTGGTTCCTTTAAAACATGGCCTTTTTTTTAGCTTAACTTTTGAAAGATTGAAACTCATCCCTTTGCACAAATGTATATTAAGAATATATGCTAAGCCTAACTGTGTCACAATTAGAAGCATAGTTCAGATTAATGTTAAATATTTTTTTTTATATTCTCCTTTGTACACTTATCAAATGTTCAATGTTTCCTTTTAACTCCCATAATTTCTCTATCTCTGTGACTGAGTCACATGCCAAGACCCAACAGGAGAGAGAACAAAAGGTTCAACTTTCTTCACCCTTGGAATGGGTGAGCTCTTTACATTTAAAACAAAAGAATTGAATGTTTAAAGTGTTTTCATTTTCTCTCACTACGTGCCTTAGTTTAAAAAGTGAAATAGGAAAGGAGATGAGAGGTATATTTGTAATAGACAAAAAAGCAATTGCCCTTCTCAATCTGTGAAAATGTTCTGTTCCTTCTCGCATAACATATTCGCTGAAACTTCACCATCCAGAAGTCAAAAGTTAAAGATCTTTTCCATTGATTACAATCTCATAGCCTTAGAAAA